>NW_026988977.1:0-262790 GCF_030222135.1 Aotus nancymaae
AAAACAGACGTTTTCAGCTCGTTACCGGCATATGGAAGAAACAGCAGTCAGCACAGGGGAAATATCTGCTTCTAAATCCAAAAGGCAGCTATCTAACAGAACGGTTGTCAATGTGTGCACTCAACTTCCAGAGTTAAACCCGTGTGTGGTTTCAGCAGTCTTCAAACACTTTCTCTGCAGAGTACCAATACAGGCGGTTTCAGCCCATTATCGGAATAAGGAAGAAACAGCAGTCAGCACAGTGAAATATATGCTTCTAAATACAAAACGCAGCTATCTAACAGAACGGTTGTCAATGTGTGCACTCAACTTCCAGAGTTAAACCCGTGTGTGGATTCAGCAGTCTGCAATCACTTTTTCTGCAGAGTGCCAAAACAGGCGTCTTCAGCCCATTACCGGCATATGGAAGAAACAGCTGTAAGCACAGGGAAATATCTGCTTCTAAATCCAAAACGCAGCTATCTAACAGAACGGTTGTCAATGTGTGCACTCAATTTCCAGAGTTAAACCCGTGTGTGGATTCAGCAGTCTGCAAATAAATTCTCTGCAGAGTCCCAAAACAGGCGTTTTCAGCCCTTTACCGGCATATGGAAGAAACAGCAGTCAGCACAGGGAAATATCTGCTCCTAAATCAGAAACGCAGCCATCTAACAGAATGGTTTTCAATGTGAGCACTCAACATCCAGAGTTAAACCCGTGTGTGGATTCAGCAGTCTGCAAACACATTCTCTGCAGAGTCCCAAAAGAGGTGTTTTCAGCCCTTTACCGGCATGTGGAAGAAACAGCAGTCAGCACAGGGAAATATGTGCTCCTAAATCCAAAACGCAGCTATCTAACAGAACGGTTGTCAATGTGTGCACTCAACTTCCAGAGTTAAACCCATGTGTGGATTCAGCAGTCTGCAAACACTTTCTCTGCAGAGTCCCAAAACAGGCGTCTTCAGCCCATTACCGGCATATGGAAGAAACAGCAGTAAGCACAGGGAAATATCTGCTTCTAAATCCAAAACGCAGCTATCTAACAGAACGGTTGTCAATGTGTGCACTCAACTTCCAGAGTTAAACCCGTGTGTGGATTCAGTAGTCTTCAAACACTTTCTCTGCAGAGTACCAATACAGGCGGTTTCAGCCCATTACCGGCATAAGGAAGAAACAGCAGTCAGCACAGTGAAATATCTGCTTCTAAATACAAAACGCAGCTATCTAACAGAACGGTTGTCAATGTGTGCACTCAACTTCCAGAGTTAAACCCATGTGTGGATTCAGCAGTCTGCAAACACTTTCTCTGCAGAGTCCCGAAACAGGCGTCTTCAGCCCATTACCGGCATATGGAAGAAACAGCTGTAAGCACAGGGAAATATCTGCTTCTAAATCCAAAACGCAGCTATCTAACAGAACGGTTGTCAATGTGTGCACTCAACTTCCAGAGTTAAACCCGTGTGTGGATTCAGCAGTCTGCAAACACTTTCTCTGCAGAGTCCCAAAACAGGCGTTTTCAGCCCTTTACCGGCATATGGAAGAAACAGCAGTCAGCACAGGGAAATATCTGCTCCTAAATCAGAAACGCAGCCATCTAACAGAATGGTTTTCAATGTGAGCACTCAACATCCAGAGTTAAACCCGCGTGTGGATTCAGCAGTCTGCAAACACATTCTCTGCAGAGTCCCAAAAGAGGCGTTTTCAGCCCTTTACCGGCATGTGGAAGAAACAGCAGTAAGCACAGGGAAATATCTGCTCCTAAATCAAAAACGCAGCTATCTAACAGAACGGTTGTCAATGTGTGCACTCAACTTCCAGAGTTAAACCCGTGTGTGGATTCAGCAGTCTGCAAACACTTTATCTGCAGTCCCAAAACAGGCCTTTTCAGCCCATTACCAGCATATGGAAGAAACAGCAGTAAGCACAGGGAAATATCTGCTTCTAAATCCAAAACGCAGCTATCTAACAGAACGGTTGTCAATGTGTGCACTCAACTTCCAGAGTTAAACCCGAGTGTGGATTCAGCAGTCTGCAAACACTTTCTCTGCAGAGTCCCAAAACAGGTGTTTTCAGCCCATTACCGGCATATGGAAGAAACAGCAGTAAGCACAGCTAAATAGCTGCTTCTAAATCCAAAACGCAGCTATCTAACAGAACGGTTGTCAGAGTGTGCACTCAACTTCCAGAGTTAAACCCGTGTGTGGATTCAGCAGTCTGCAAACACTTTCTCTGCATAGTCACAAAACAGGCGTTTTCAGACCATTACCGGCATATGGAAGAAGCAGCAGTCAGCACAGGGAAATATCTGCTTCTAAATCCAAAACGCAGCTATCTAACAGAACGGTTGTCAATGTGTGCACTCAACTTCCAGAGTTAAACCCATGTGTGGATTCAGCAGTCTGCAAACACTTTCTCTGCCGAGTCCCAAAGCAGGCGTTTTCAGACCATTACCGGCATATGGAAGAAACAGCAGTCAGCACAGGGAAATATCTGCTTCTAAATCCAAAACGCAGCTATCTAACAGAATGGTTGTCAATGTGTGCACTCAACTTCCAGAGTTAAACCCGTGTGTGGATTCAGCAGTCTGCAAACACTTTCTCTGCAGAGTCCCAAAACAGGCGTTTTCAGCCCATTACCGGCATATGGAAGAAACAGCAGTAAGCACAGGGAAATATCTGCTTCTAAATCCAAAAGGCAGCTATCTAAGAGAACGGTTGTCAATGTGTGCACTCAACTTCCAGAGTTAATCCAGTGTGTGGATTCTGCAGTCTTCAAACACTTTCTCTGCAGAGTCCCAAAACAGGCGTTTTCAGCCCTTTACCGGCATGTGGAAGAGACAGCAGTCAGCACAGGGAAATATCTGCTCCTAAATCCAAAACGCAGCTATCTAACAGAACGGTTGTCAATGTGTGCACTCAACTTCCAGAGTTAAACCCATGTGCAGATTCAGCAGTCTGCAAACACTTTCTCTGCAGAGTCCCAAAACAGGCGTTTTCAGCCCGTTACCGGCATATGGAAGAAACAGCAGTAAGCACAGGGAAATATCTGCTTCTAAATCCAAAACGCAGCTATCTAACAGAACGGTTGTCAATGTGTGCACTCAACTTCCAGAGTTAAACCCGTGTGTGGATTCAGCAGTCTGCAAACACTTTCTCTGCAGAGTCCCAAAACAGGCGTTTTCAGCCCATTACCGGCATATGGAAGAAACAGCAGTCAGCACAGGGAAATATCTGCTTCTAAATCCAAAACGCAGCTATCTAACAGAACGGTTGTCAATGTGTGCACTCAACTTCCAGAAAATCCGTGTGTGGATTCAGCAGTCTGCAAAACACTTTCTCTGCAGAGTACCAATACAAGCGTTTTCAGCCCATCACCGGCATATGGAAGAAACAGCAGTAGCACAGGGAAATATCTGCTTCTAAATCCAAAACGCAGCTACCTAACAGAACGGTTGTCAATGTGTGCACTCAACTTCCAGAGTTAAACCCGTGTGTGGATTCAGCAGTCTGCAAACACTTTCTCTGCAGAGTCCCAAAACAGGCGTTTTCAGCCCATTACCGGCATATGGAAGAAACAGCAGTCAGCACAGTGGAAATATCTGCTTCTAAATCCAAAACGCAGCTATCTAACAGAATGGTTGTCAATGTGTGCACTCAACTTCCAGAGTTAAACCCGTGTGTGGATTCAGCAGTCTTCAAACACTTTCTCTGCAGAGTACCAATACAGGCGGTTTCAGCCCATTACCGGCATAAGGAAGAAACAGCAGTCAGCACAGGGAAATATCTGCTTCTAAATACAAAACGCAGCTATCTAACAGAACGGTTGTCAATGTGTGCACTCAACTTCCAGAGTTCATCTCGTTTGTGGATTCAGCAGTCTGCAAACACTTTCTCTGCAGGGTCCCAAAACAGGCATTTTCAGCCCATTACCGTCATATGGAAGAAACAGCAGTCAGCACAGGGAAATATCTGTTTCTAAATCCAAAACGCAGCAATCTAACAGAACGGTTGTCAATGTGTGCACTCAACTTCCAGAGTTAAACCCGTGTGTGGATTCAGCAGTCTGCAAACACTTTCTCTGCAGAGTCCCAAAACAGGCGTTTTCGGCCCATTACCGTCATATGGAAGAAACAGCAGTCAGCACAGGGAAATATCTGCTTCTAAATCCAAAACGCAGCTATCTAACAGAACGGTTGTCAATGTGTGCCCTCAACTTCCAGAGTTAAACCCGTGTGTGGATTCAGCAGTCTGCAAACACTTTCTCTGAACAGTCCCAAAACAGTTGTTTTCAGCCCATTACCGGCATATGGAAGAAACAGCAGGCAGCACAGGGAAGTATTTGCTTCCATATCCAAAAACGCAGCTATCTAACAGAACGGTTGTCAATGTGTGCACTCAACTTCCAGAATTAAACCCGTGTGTGGATTCTCAGCAGTCTGCAAACACATTCTCTGCAGAGTCCCAAAACAGGCGTTTTCAGCCCATTACCGGCATATGGAAGAAACAGCAGTCAGCACAGGGAAATATCTGCTTCTAAATCCAAAACGCAGCTATCTAACAGAACGGTTGTCAATGTGTGCACTCAACTTCAGAGTTAAACCCGTGAGTGGATTTAGCAGTTTGCAAACCCTTTCTCTGCAGAGTCGCAAAACAGGCGTTTTCACCCCTTTACCGGCCTATGGAAGAAACAGCAGTAAGCACAGGGAAATATCTGCTTCTAAATCCAAAACGCAGCTATCTAACAGAACGATTGTCAATGTGTGCACTCAACTTCCAGAGTTAAACCCGTGTGTGGATTCAGCAGTCTGCAAACACTTTCTCTGCAGAGTCCCCAAACAGGCGTTTTCAGCCCATTACCAGCATATGGAAGAAACAGCAGTAAGCACAGGGAAATATCTGCTTCTAAATCCAAAACGCAGGTATCTAACAGAACGGTTGTCAATGTGTGCCCTCAACTTCCAGAGTTAAACCCTTGTGTGGATTCAGCAGTCTTCAAACACTTTCTCTGCAGAGTACCAATACAGGCGGTTTCAGCCCATTACCGGCATAAGGAAGAAACAGCAGTCAGCACAGGGAAATATCTGCTTCTAAATACAAAACGCAGCTATCTAACAGAACGGTTGACAATGTGTGCACTCAACTTCCAGAGTTCAACTCGTTTGTGGATTCAGCAGTCTGCAAACACTTTCTCTGCAGAGTCCCAAAACAGGCGTTTTCAGCCCATTACCGTCATATGGAAGAAACAGCAGTCAGCACAGGGAAATATCTGCTTCTAAATCGAAAACGCAGCTATCTAACAGAACGGTTGTCAATGTGTGCACTCAACTTCCAGAGTTAAACCCGTGTGTGGATTCAGCAGTCTGCAAACACTTTCTCTGCAGAGTTCCAAAACTGGTGTTTTCAGCCCATTACCGGCATATGGAAGAAACAGCGGTAAGCACAGCTAAATATCTGCTTCTAAATAAAAAACGCTGGCATCTAAGAGAACGGTTGTCAATGTGGGCACTCAATTTACAGAGTTAAACCCGTGTGTGGATTCAGCAGTCTGCAAACAGTTTCTCTGCAGAGTCCCAAAACAGGCGTTTTCAGCCCATTACCGGCATATGGAAGAAACAGCAGTAAGCACAGGGAAATATCTGCTTCTAAATCCAAAACGCAGCTATCTAACAGAACGGATGTCAATGTGTGCCCTCAGACTTCCAGAGGTAAACCCTTGTGTGGATTCAGCAGTCTTCAAAACACTTTCTCTGCAGAGTACCAATACAGGCGGTTTCAGCCCATTACCGGCATAAGGAAGAAACAGCAGTCAGCACAGGGAAATATCTGCTTCTAAATACAAAACGCAGCTATCTAACAGAACGGTTGTCAATGTGTGCACTCAACTTCCAGAGTTCAACTCGTTTGTGGATTCAGCAGTCTGCAAACACTTTCTCTGCAGAGTCCCAAAACAGGCGTTTTCAGCCCATTACCGTCATATGGAAGAAACAGCAGTCAGCACAGGGAAATATCTGCTTCTAAATCCAAAACGCAGCTATCTAACAGAACGGTTGTCAATGTGTGCACTCAACTTCCAGAGTTAAACCCGTGTGTGGATTCAGCAGTCTGCAAACACTTTCTCTGCAGAGTCCCAAAACAGGCGTTTTCAGCCCATTACCGTCATATGGAAGAAACAGCAGTCAGCACAGGGAAATATCTGCTTCTAAATCCAAAACGCAGCTATCTAACAGAACGGTTGTCAATGTGTGCACTCAACTTCCAGAGTTAAACCCGTGTGTGGATTCAGCAGTCTGCAAACACTTTCTCTGCAGAGTCCCAAAACAGGTGATTTCAGCCCATTACCGGCATATGGAAGAAACAGCAGTCAGCACAGGGAAGTATCTGCTTCTATATCCAAAACGCAGCTATCTAACAGAACAGTTGACAATGTGTGCACTCAACTTCCAGAATTAAACCCGTGTGTGGATTCAGCAGTCTGCAAACAGTTTCTCTGCAGAGTCCCAAAACAGGCGTTTTCAGCCCATTACCGGCATATGGAAGAAACAACAGTCAGCACAGGGAAATATCTGCTTCTAAATCCAAAACGCAGCTATCTAACAGAACGGTTGTCAATGTGTGCACTCAACTTCCAGAGTTAAACCCGTGTGTGTGCATTTAGCAGTTTGCAAACCCTTTCTCTGCAGAGTCCCAAAACAGGCGTTTTCACCCCTTTACCGGCCTATGGAAGAAACAGCAGTAAGCACAGGGAAATATCTGCTTCTAAATCCAAAACGCAGCTATCTAACTGAACGATTGTCAATGTGTGCACTCAACTTCCAGAGTTAAACCCGTGTGTGGATTCAGCAGTCTGCAAACACTTTCTCTGCAGAGTCCCAAAACAGGCGTTTTCAGCCCATTACTAGCATATGGAAGAAATAGCAGTAAGCACAGGGAAATATCTGCTTCTAAATCCAAAACGCAGCTATCTAACAGAACGGTTGTCAATGTGTGCCCTCAACTTCCAGAGTTAAACCCGAGTGTGGATTCAGCAGTCTTCAAACACTTTCTCTGCAGAGTACCAATACAGGCGGTTTCAGCCCATTACCGGCATAAGGAAGAAACAGCAGTCAGCACAGGGAAATATCTGCTTCTAAATACAAAACGCAGCTATCTAACAGAACGGTTGTCAATGTGTGCACTCAACTTCCAGAGTTCAACTCGTTTGTGGATTCAGCAGTCTGCAAACACTTTCTCTGCAGAGTCCCAAAACAGGCGTTTTCAGCCCATTACCGTCATATGGAAGAAACAGCAG
Source organism: Aotus nancymaae (assembly GCF_030222135.1). Classification (NCBI taxonomy): domain Eukaryota; kingdom Metazoa; phylum Chordata; class Mammalia; order Primates; family Aotidae; genus Aotus; species Aotus nancymaae. Next base: position 7,266 of record NW_026988977.1, read on the forward strand.
TCAGCACAGGGAAATATCTGCTTCTAAATCCAAAACGCAGCTATCTAACAGAACGGTTGTCAATGTGTGCACTCAACTTCCAGAGTTAAACCCGTGTGTGGATTCAGCAGTCTGCAAACACTTTCTCTGCAGAGTCCCAAAACAGGTGTTTTCAGCCCATTGCCGGCATATGGAAGAAACGGCAGTCAGCACTGGGAAATATCTGCTTCTATATCCAAAACGCAGCTATCTAACAGAACGGTTGTCAATGTGTGCACTCAACTTACAGAGTTAAACACGTGTGTGGATTCAGCAGTCTGCAAACACTTTCTCTGCAGAGTCCCAAAACAGGCGTTTTCAGCCCATTACCGGCATATGGAAGAAACAGCAGTAAGCACAGGGAAATATCTGCTTCTAAATCCAAAACGCAGCTATCTAACAGAACGGTTGTCAATGTGTGCACTCAACTTCCAGAGTTAAACCCGTGGTTGGATTCAGCAGTCTGCAAACACTTTCTCTGCAGAGTCCCAAAACATTCGTTTTCAGCCCATTACCAGCTTATGTAAGAAACAGCAGTCAGCACAGGGAAATATCTGCTACTAAATCCAAAACGCAGCTATCTAACAGAACGGTTGTCAATGTGTGCACTCAACTTCCAGAGTTAATCCTGTGTGTGGATTCAGCATTCTGCAAACACTTTCTCTGCAGAGTCCCAAAACAGGCGTTTTCAGCACTTTACCGGCATGTGAAAGAGACAGCAGTCAGCACAGGGAAATATCTGCTCCTAAATCAAAAACGCAGCTATCTAACAGAACGGTTGTCAATGTGTGCACTCAACTTCCAGAGTTAAACCCGTGTGCGGATTCAGCAGTCTGCAAACACTTTCTCTGCAGAGTCCCAAAACAGACGTTTTCAGCCCGTTACCGGCATATGGAAGAAACAGCAGTCAGCACAGGGAAATATCTGCTTCTAAATCCAAAAGGCAGCTATCTAACAGAACGGTTGTCAATGTGTGCACTCAACTTCCAGAGTTAAACCCGTGTGTGGTTTCAGCAGTCTTCAAACACTTTCTCTGCAGAGTACCAATACAGGCGGTTTCAGCCCATTATCGGAATAAGGAAGAAACAGCAGTCAGCACAGTGAAATATATGCTTCTAAATACAAAACGCAGCTATCTAACAGAACGGTTGTCAATGTGTGCACTCAACTTCCAGAGTTAAACCCGTGTGTGGATTCAGCAGTCTGCAATCACTTTTTCTGCAGAGTGCCAAAACAGGCGTCTTCAGCCCATTACCGGCATATGGAAGAAACAGCTGTAAGCACAGGGAAATATCTGCTTCTAAATCCAAAACGCAGCTATCTAACAGAACGGTTGTCAATGTGTGCACTCAATTTCCAGAGTTAAACCCGTGTGTGGATTCAGCAGTCTGCAAATAAATTCTCTGCAGAGTCCCAAAACAGGCGTTTTCAGCCCTTTACCGGCATATGGAAGAAACAGCAGTCAGCACAGGGAAATATCTGCTCCTAAATCAGAAACGCAGCCATCTAACAGAATGGTTTTCAATGTGAGCACTCAACATCCAGAGTTAAACCCGTGTGTGGATTCAGCAGTCTGCAAACACATTCTCTGCAGAGTCCCAAAAGAGGTGTTTTCAGCCCTTTACCGGCATGTGGAAGAAACAGCAGTCAGCACAGGGAAATATGTGCTCCTAAATCCAAAACGCAGCTATCTAACAGAACGGTTGTCAATGTGTGCACTCAACTTCCAGAGTTAAACCCATGTGTGGATTCAGCAGTCTGCAAACACTTTCTCTGCAGAGTCCCAAAACAGGCGTCTTCAGCCCATTACCGGCATATGGAAGAAACAGCAGTAAGCACAGGGAAATATCTGCTTCTAAATCCAAAACGCAGCTATCTAACAGAACGGTTGTCAATGTGTGCACTCAACTTCCAGAGTTAAACCCGTGTGTGGATTCAGTAGTCTTCAAACACTTTCTCTGCAGAGTACCAATACAGGCGGTTTCAGCCCATTACCGGCATAAGGAAGAAACAGCAGTCAGCACAGTGAAATATCTGCTTCTAAATACAAAACGCAGCTATCTAACAGAACGGTTGTCAATGTGTGCACTCAACTTCCAGAGTTAAACCCATGTGTGGATTCAGCAGTCTGCAAACACTTTCTCTGCAGAGTCCCGAAACAGGCGTCTTCAGCCCATTACCGGCATATGGAAGAAACAGCTGTAAGCACAGGGAAATATCTGCTTCTAAATCCAAAATGCAGCTATCTAACAGAACGGTTGTCAATGTGTGCACTCAACTTCCAGAGTTAAACCCGTGTGTGGATTCAGCAGTCTGCAAACACTTTCTCTGCAGAGTCCCAAAACAGGCGTTTTCAGCCCTTTACCGGCATATGGAAGAAACAGCAGTCAGCACAGGGAAATATCTGCTCCTAAATCAGAAACGCAGCCATCTAACAGAATGGTTTTCAATGTGAGCACTCAACATCCAGAGTTAAACCCGCGTGTGGATTCAGCAGTCTGCAAACACATTCTCTGCAGAGTCCCAAAAGAGGCGTTTTCAGCCCTTTACCGGCATGTGGAAGAAACAGCAGTAAGCACAGGGAAATATCTGCTCCTAAATCAAAAACGCAGCTATCTAACAGAACGGTTGTCAATGTGTGCACTCAACTTCCAGAGTTAAACCCGTGTGTGGATTCAGCAGTCTGCAAACACTTTATCTGCAGTCCCAAAACAGGCCTTTTCAGCCCATTACCAGCATATGGAAGAAACAGCAGTAAGCACAGGGAAATATCTGCTTCTAAATCCAAAACGCAGCTATCTAACAGAACGGTTGTCAATGTGTGCACTCAACTTCCAGAGTTAAACCCGAGTGTGGATTCAGCAGTCTGCAAACACTTTCTCTGCAGAGTCCCAAAACAGGTGTTTTCAGCCCATTACCGGCATATGGAAGAAACAGCAGTAAGCACAGCTAAATAGCTGCTTCTAAATCCAAAACGCAGCTATCTAACAGAACGGTTGTCAGAGTGTGCACTCAACTTCCAGAGTTAAACCCGTGTGTGGATTCAGCAGTCTGCAAACACTTTCTCTGCATAGTCACAAAACAGGCGTTTTCAGACCATTACCGGCATATGGAAGAAGCAGCAGTCAGCACAGGGAAATATCTGCTTCTAAATCCAAAACGCAGCTATCTAACAGAACGGTTGTCAATGTGTGCACTCAACTTCCAGAGTTAAACCCATGTGTGGATTCAGCAGTCTGCAAACACTTTCTCTGCCGAGTCCCAAAGCAGGCGTTTTCAGACCATTACCGGCATATGGAAGAAACAGCAGTCAGCACAGGGAAATATCTGCTTCTAAATCCAAAACGCAGCTATCTAACAGAATGGTTGTCAATGTGTGCACTCAACTTCCAGAGTTAAACCCGTGTGTGGATTCAGCAGTCTGCAAACACTTTCTCTGCAGAGTCCCAAAACAGGCGTTTTCAGCCCATTACCGGCATATGGAAGAAACAGCAGTAAGCACAGGGAAATATCTGCTTCTAAATCCAAAAGGCAGCTATCTAAGAGAACGGTTGTCAATGTGTGCACTCAACTTCCAGAGTTAATCCAGTGTGTGGATTCTGCAGTCTTCAAACACTTTCTCTGCAGAGTCCCAAAACAGGCGTTTTCAGCCCTTTACCGGCATGTGGAAGAGACAGCAGTCAGCACAGGGAAATATCTGCTCCTAAATCCAAAACGCAGCTATCTAACAGAACGGTTGTCAATGTGTGCACTCAACTTCCAGAGTTAAACCCATGTGCAGATTCAGCAGTCTGCAAACACTTTCTCTGCAGAGTCCCAAAACAGGCGTTTTCAGCCCGTTACCGGCATATGGAAGAAACAGCAGTAAGCACAGGGAAATATCTGCTTCTAAATCCAAAACGCAGCTATCTAACAGAACGGTTGTCAATGTGTGCACTCAACTTCCAGAGTTAAACCCGTGTGTGGATTCAGCAGTCTGCAAACACTTTCTCTGCAGAGTCCCAAAACAGGCGTTTTCAGCCCATTACCGGCATATGGAAGAAACAGCAGTCAGCACAGGGAAATATCTGCTTCTAAATCCAAAACGCAGCTATCTAACAGAACGGTTGTCAATGTGTGCACTCAACTTCCAGAGTTAAATCCGTGTGTGGATTCAGCAGTCTGCAAACACTTTCTCTGCAGAGTACCAATACAAGCGTTTTCAGCCCATTACCGGCATATGGAAGAAACAGCAGTAAGCACAGGGAAATATCTGCTTCTAAATCCAAAACGCAGCTACCTAACAGAACGGTTGTCAATGTGTGCACTCAACTTCCAGAGTTAAACCCGTGTGTGGATTCAGCAGTCTGCAAACACTTTCTCTGCAGAGTCCCAAAACAGGCGTTTTCAGCCCATTACCGGCATATGGAAGAAACAGCAGTCAGCACAGGGAAATATCTGCTTCTAAATCCAAAACGCAGCTATCTAACAGAACGGTTGTCAATGTGTGCACTCAACTTCCAGAGTTAAACCCGTGTGTGGATTCAGCAGTTTGCAAACCCTTTCTCTGCAGAGTCCCAAAGCAGGCGTTTTCAGTCCATTACCGGCATATGGAAGAAACAGCAGTAAGCACAGGGAAATATCTGCTTCTAAATCCAAAACGCAGCTTTCTAACAGAACGGTTGTCAATGTGTGCACTCAACTTCCAGAGTTAAACCCGAGTGTGGATTCAGCAGTCTGCAAACACTTTCTCTGCAGAGTCCCAAAACAGGTGTTTTCAGCCCATTACCGGCATATGGAAGAAACAGCAGTAAGCACAGCTAAATAGCTGCGTCTAAATCCAAAACGCAGCTATCTAACAGAACGGTTGTCAGAGTGTGCACTCAACTTCCAGAGTTAAACCCGTGTGTGGATTCAGCAGTCTGCAAACACTTTCTCTGCATAGTCACAAAACAGGCGTTTTCAGCCCATTACCGGCATATGGAAGAAACAGCAGTCAGCACAGGGAAATATCTGCTTCTAAATCCAAAACGCAGCTATCTAACAGAACGGTTGTCAATGTGTGCACTCAACTTCCAGAGTTAAACCCATGTGTGGATTCAGCAGTCTGCAAACACTTTCTCTGCAGAGTCCCAAAACAGGCGTTTTCAGCCCATTACCGGCATATGGAAAAAACAGCAGTCAGCACAGGGAAATATCTGCTTCTAAATCCAAAACGCAGCTATCTAACAGAACGGTTGTCAATGTGTGCACTCAACTTCCAGAGTTAAACCCGTGTGTGGATTCAGCAGTCTGCAAACACTTTCTCTGCAGAGTCCCAAAACAGGCGTTTTCAGCCCATTACCGGCATATGGAAGAAACAGCAGTCAGCACAGGGAAATATCTGCTTCTAAATCCAAAACGCAGCTATCTAACAGAATGGTTGTCAATGTGTGCACTCAACTTCCAGAGTTAAACCCGTGTGTGGATTCAGCAGTCTTCAAACACTTTCTCTGCAGAGTACCAATACAGGCGGTTTCAGCCCATTACCGGCATAAGGAAGAAACAGCAGTCAGCACAGGGAAATATCTGCTTCTAAATACAAAACGCAGCTATCTAACAGAACGGTTGTCAATGTGTGCACTCAACTTCCAGAGTTCAACTCGTTTGTGGATTCAGCAGTCTGCAAACACTTTCTCTGCAGAGTCCCAAAACAGGCATTTTCAGCCCATTACCGTCATATGGAAGAAACAGCAGTCAGCACAGGGAAATATCTGTTTCTAAATCCAAAACGCAGCTATCTAACAGAACGGTTGTCAATGTGTGCACTCAACTTCCAGAGTTAAACCCGTGTGTGGATTCAGCAGTCTGCAAACACTTTCTCTGCAGAGTCCCAAAACAGGCGTTTTCGGCCCATTACCGTCATATGGAAGAAACAGCAGTCAGCACAGGGAAATATCTGCTTCTAAATCCAAAACGCAGCTATCTAACAGAACGGTTGTCAATGTGTGCCCTCAACTTCCAGAGTTAAACCCGTGTGTGGATTCAGCAGTCTGCAAACACTTTCTCTGCACAGTCCGAAAACAGTTGTTTTCAGCCCATTACCGGCATATGGAAGAAACAGCAGTCAGCACAGGGAAGTATCTGCTTCTATATCCAAAACGCAGCTATCTAACAGAACGGTTGTCAATGTGTGCACTCAACTTCCAGAATTAAACCCGTGTGTGGATTCAGCAGTCTGCAAACACTTTCTCTGCAGAGTCCCAAAACAGGCGTTTTCAGCCCATTACCGGCATATGGAAGAAACAGGAGTAATCACAGGGAAATATCTGCTTCTAAATCCAAAACGCAGCTATCTAACAGAACGGTTGTCAATGTGTGCACTCAACTTCCAGAGTTAAACCCTTGTGTGGATTCAGCAGTCTTCAAACACTTTCTCTGCAGAGTCCCAATACAGGCGGTTTCAGCCCATTACCGGCATAAGGAAGAAACAGCAGTCAGCACAGGGAAATATCTGCTTCTAAATACAAAACGCAGCTATCTAACAGAACGGTTGTCAATGTGTGCACTCAACTTCCAGAGTTCAACTCGTTTGTGGATTCAGCAGTCTGCAAACACTTTCTCTGCAGAGTCCCAAAACAGGCGTTTTCAGCCCATTACCGTCATATGGAAGAAACAGCAGTCAGCACAGGGAAATATCTGCTTCTAAATCCAAAACGCAGCTATCTAACAGAACGGTTGTCAATGTGTGCACTCAACTTCCAGAGTTAAACCCGTGTGTGGATTCAGCAGTCTGCAAACACTTTCTCTGCAGAGTCCCAAAACAGGTGTTTTCAGCCCATTACCGGCATATGGAAGAAACAGCGGTAAGCACAGCTAAATATCTGCTTCTAAATACAAAACGCTGGCATCTAAGAGAACGGTTGTCAATGTGGGCACTCAACTTACAGAGTTAAACCCGTGTGTGGATTCAGCAGTCTGCAAACAGTTTCTCTGCAGAGTCCCAAAACAGGCGTTTTCAGCCCATTACCGGCATATGGAAGAAACAGCAGTAAGCACAGGGAAATATCTGCTTCTAAATCCATAACGCAGCTATCTAACAGAACGGATGTCAATGTGTGCCCTCAACTTCCAGAGGTAAACCCTTGTGTGGATTCAGCAGTCTTCAAACACTTTCTCTGCAGAGTACCAATACAGGCGGTTTCAGCCCATTACCGGCATAAGGAAGAAACAGCAGTCAGCACAGGGAAATATCTGCTTCTAAATACAAAACGCAGCTATCTAACAGAACGGTTGTCAATGTGTGCACTCAACTTCCAGAGTTCAACTCGTTTGTGGATTCAGCAGTCTGCAAACACTTTCTCTGCAGAGTCCCAAAACAGGCGTTTTCAGCCCATTACCGTCATATGGAAGAAACAGCAGTCAGCACAGGGAAATATCTGCTTCTAAATCCAAAACGCAGCTATCTAACAGAACGGTTGTCAATGTGTGCACTCAACTTCCAGAGTTAAACCCATGTGTGGATTCAGCAGTCTGCAAACACTTTCTCTGCAGAGTCCCAAAACAGGCGTTTTCAGCCCATTACCGGCATATGGAAGAAACAGCAGTAAGCACAGGGAAATATCTGCTTCTAAATCCAAAACGCAGCTATCTAACAGAACGGTTGTCAATGTGTGCACTCAACTTCCAGAGTTAAACCCGTGGTTGGATTCAGCAGTCTGCAAACACTTTCTCTGCAGAGTCCCAAAACATTCGTTTTCAGCCCATTACCAGCTTATGTAAGAAACAGCAGTCAGCACAGGGAAATATCTGCTTCTAAATCCAAAGCGCAGCTATCTAACAGAACGGTTGTCAATGTGTGCACTCAACTTCCAGAGTTAATCCTGTGTGTGGATTCAGCAGTCTGCAAACACTTTCTCTGCAGAGTCCCAAAACAGGCGTTTTCAGCCCTTTACCGGCATGTGAAAGAGACAGCAGTCAGCACAGGGAAATATCTGCTCCTAAATCAAAAACGCAGCTATCTAACAGAACGGTTGTCAATGTGTGCACTGAACTTCCAGAGTTAAGCCCGTGTGCGGATTCAGCAGTCTGCAAACACTTTCTCTGCAGAGTCCCAAAACAGGCGTTTTCAGCCCGTTACCGGCATATGGAAGAAACAGCAGTCAGCACAGGGAAATATCTGCTTCTAAATCCAAAAGGCAGCTATCTAACAGAACGGTTTTCAATGTGTGCACTCAACTTCCAGAGTTAAACCCGTGTGTGGTTTCAGCAGTCTTCAAACACTTTCTCTGCAGAGTACCAATACAGGCAGTTTCAGCCCTTTACCGGAATAAGGAAGAAACAGCAGTCAGCACAGTGAAATATATGCTTCTAAATACAAAACGCAGCTATCTAACAGAACGGTTGTCAATGTGTGCACTCAACTTCCAGAGTTAAACCCGTGTGTGGATTCAGCAGTCTGCAAACAAATTCTCTGCAGAGTCCCAAAACAGGCGTTTTCAGCCCTTTACCGGCATATGGAAGAAACAGCAGTCAGCACAGGGAAATATCTGCTCCTAAATCAGAAACGCAGCCATCTAACAGAATGGTTTTCAATGTGAGCACTCAACATCCAGAGTTAAACCCGTGTGTGGATTCAGCAGTCTGCAAACACATTCTCTGCAGAGTCCCAAAAGAGGCGTTTTCAGCCCTTTACCGGCATGTGGAAGAAACAGCAGTCAGCACAGGGAAATATCTGCTCCTAAATCCAAAACGCAGCTATCTAACAGAACGGTTGTCAATGTGTGCACTCAACTTCCAGAGTTAAACCCGTGTGTGGATTCAGCAGTCTGCAAACACTTTCTCTGCAGAGTCCCAAAACAGGCGTCTTCAGCCCATTACCGGCATATGGAAGAAACAGCTGTAAGCACAGGGAAATATCTGCTTCTAAATCCAAAACGCAGCTATCTAACAGAACGGTTGTCAATGTGTGCACTCAACTTCCAGAGTTAAACCCGTGTGTGGATTCAGTAGTCTTCAAACACTTTCTCTGCAGAGTACCAATACAGGCGGTTTCAGCCCATTACCGGCATAAGGAAGAAACAGCAGTCAGCACAGTGAAATATCTGCTTCTAAATACAAAACGCAGCTATCTAACAGAACGGTTGTCAATGTGTGCACTCAACTTCCAGAGTTAAACCCGTGTGTGGATTCAGCAGTCTGCAAACACTTTCTCTGCAGAGTCCCAAAACAGGCGTCTTCATCCCATTACCGGCATATGGAAGAAACAGCTGTAAGCACAGGGAAATATCTGCTTCTAAATCCAAAACGCAGCTATCTAACAGAACGGTTGTCAATGTGTGCACTCAACTTCCAGAGTTAAACCCGTGTGTGGATTCAGCAGTCTGCAAACACTTTCTCTGCAGAGTCCCAAAACAGGCGTTTTCAGCCCTTTACCGGCATATGGAAGAAACAGCAGTCAGCACAGGGAAATATCTGCTCCTAAATCAGAAACGCAGCCATCTAACAGAATGGTTTTCAATGTGAGCACTCAACATCCAGAGTTAAACCCGCGTGTGGATTCAGCAGTCTGCAAACACATTCTCTGCAGAGTCCCAAAAGAGGCGTTTTCAGCCCTTTACCGGCATGTGGAAGAAACAGCAGTCAGCACAGGGAAATATCTGCTCCTAAATCAAAAACGCAGCTATCTAACAGAACGGTTGTCAATGTGTGCACTCAACTTCCAGAGGTAAACCCGTGTGTGGATTCAGCAGTCTGAAAACACTTTCTCTGCAGAGTCCCAAAACAGGCGTTTTCAGCCCATTACCGGCATATGGAAAAAACAGCCGTCAGCACCGGGAAATATCTGCTTCTAAATCCAAAACGCAGCTATCTAACAGAACGGTTCTCAATGTTGGCACTCAACTTCCAGAGTTAAACCCGTGTGTGGATTCAGCAGTCTGCAAACACTTTCTCTGCAGAGTCCCAAAACAGGGGTTTTCAGCCCATTACCGGCATATGGAAGAAACAGCAGTCAGCACAGGGAAATATCTGCTTCTAAATCCAAAACGCAGCTATCTAACAGAAGGGTTGTCAATGTGTGCCCTCAACTTCCAGAGTTAAACCCGTGTGTGGATTCAGCAGTCTGTAAACACTTTCTCTGCAGAGTCCCAATACAGGCGTTTTCAGCCCATTACCGGCCAATGGAAGAAACAGCAGTCAGCACAGGGAAATATCTGCTTCTAAATCCAAAACGAAGCTATGTAACAGAACGGTTGTCAATGTGTGCACTCAATTTCCAGAGTTAAACACGTGTGTGGATTCAGCAGTCTGCAAACACTTACTCTGCAGAGTCACAAAACAGGCGTTTTCAGCCCATTACCGGCATATGGAAGAAACAGCAGTAAACACAGGGAAATATATGCTTCTAAATCCAAAACGCAGCTATCTAACAGAACGGTTGTCAATGTGGGCACTCAACTTCCAGAGTTAAACCCGTGTGTGGATTCAGCAGACTGCAAACACTTTCTCTGCAGAGTCCCAAAACAGGCGTTTTCAGCCCATTACCGGCATATGGAAGAAACAGCAGTCAGCACAGGGAAATATCTGCTTCTAAATCCAAAACGCAGCTATCTAACAGAACGGTTGTCAATGTGTGCACTCAACTTCCAGAGTTAAATCCGTGTGTGGATTCAGCAGTCTGCAAACACTTTCTCTGCAGAGTACCAATACATGCGTTTTCAGCCCATTACCGGCATATGGAAGAAACAGCAGTAAGCACAGGGAAATATCTGCTTCTAAATCCAAAACACAGCTACCTAACAGATCGGTTGTCAATGTGTGCACTCAACTTCCAGAGTTAAACCCGTGTGTGGATTCAGCAGTCTGCAAAAACTTTCTCTGCAGAGTCCCAAAACAGGCGTTTTCAGCCCATTACCGGCATATGGAAGAAACAGCAGTCAGCACAGGGAAATATCTGCTTCTAAATCCAAAACGCAGCTATCTAACAGAACGGTTGTCAATGTGTGCACTCAACTTCCAGAGTTAAACCCGTGTGTGGATTCAGCAGTTTGCAAACCCTTTCTCTGCAGAGTCCCAAAGCAGGCGTTTTCAGTCCATTACCGGCATATGGAAGAAACAGCAGTAAGCACAGGGAAATATCTGCTTCTAAATCCAAAACGCAGCTATCTAACAGAACGGTTGTCAATGTGTGCACGCAACTTCCAGAGTTAAACCCGAGTGTGGATTCAGCAGTTTGCAAACACTTTCTCTGCAGAGTCCCAAAACAGGTGTTTTCAGCCCATTACCGGCATATGGAAGAAACAGCAGTAAGCACAGCTAAATAGCTGCGTCTAAATCAAAAACGCAGCTATCTAACAGAACGGTTGTCAGAGTGTGTACTCAACTTCCAGAGTTAAACCCGTGTGTGGATTCAGCAGTCTGCAAACACTTTCTCTGCATAGTCACAAAACAGGCGTTTTCAGCCCATTACCGGCATATGGAAGAAACAGCAGTCAGCACAGGGAAATATCGGCTTCTAAATCCAAAACGCAGCTATCTAACAGAACGGTTGTCAATGTGTGCCCTCAACTTCCAGAGTAAAACCCGTGTGTTGATTCAGCAGTCTGTAAACACTTTCTCTGCGGATTCCCAATACAGGCGGTTTCAGCCCATTACCGGCATAAGGAAGAAACAGCAGTCAGCACAGGGAAATATCTGCTTCTAAATCCAAAACGCAGCTATCTAACAGAACGGTTGTCAATGTGTGCACTCAACTTCCAGAGTTAAAACCATGTGTGGATTCAGCAGTCTGCAAACACTTTCTCTGCAGAGTCCCAAAACAGGCGTTTTCAGCCCATTACCGGCATATGGAAAAAACAGCAGTCAGCACAGGGAAATATCTGCTTCTAAATCCAAAACGCAGCTATCTAACAGAACGGTTGTCAATGTGTGCACTCAACTTCCAGAGTTAAACCCGTGTGTGGATTCAGCAGTCTGCAAACACTTTCTCTGCAGAGTCCCAAAACAGGCGTTTTCAGCCCATTACCGGCATATGGAAGAAACAGCAGTCAGCACAGGGAAATATCTGCTTCTAAATCCAAAACGCAGCTATCTAACAGAATGGTTGTCAATGTGTGCACTCAACTTCCAGAGTTAAACCCGTGTGTGGATTCAGCAGTCTTCAAACACTTTCTCTGCAGAGTACCAATACAGGCGGTTTCAGCCCATTACCGGCATAAGGAAGAAACAGCAGTCAGCACAGGGAAATATCTGCTTCTAAATACAAAACGCAGCTATCTAACAGAACGTTTGTCAATGTGTGCACTCAACTTCCAGAGTTCAACTCGTTTGTGGATACAGCAGTCTGCAAACACTTTCTCTGCAGAGTCCCAAAACAGGCATTTTCAGCCCATTACCGTCATATGGAAGAAACAGCAGTCAGCACAGGGAAATATCTGTTTCTAAATCCAAAACGCAGCTATCTAACAGAACGGTTGTCAATGTGTGCACTCAACTTCCAGAGTTAAACCCGTGTGTGGATTCAGCAGTCTGCAAACACTTTCTCTGCAGAGTCCCAAAACAGGCGTTTTCGGCCCATTACCGTCATATGGAAGAAACAGCAGTCAGCACAGGGAAATATCTGCTTCTAAATCCAAAACGCAGCTATCTAACAGAACGGTTGTCAATGTGTTCACTCAACTTCCAGAGTTAAACCCGTGTGTGGATTCAGCAGTCTGCAAACACTTTCTCTGCACAGTCCCAAAACATTTGTTTTCAGCCCATTACCGGCATATGGAAGAAACAGCAGTCAGCACAGGGAAGTATCTGCTTCTATACCAAAACGCAGCTATCTAACAGAACGGTTGTCAATGTGTGCACTCAACTTCCAGAATTAAACCCGTGTGTGGATTCAGCAGTCTGCAAACACTTTCTCTGCAGAGTCCCAAAACAGGCGTTTTCAGCCCATTACCGGCATATGGAAGAAACAGCAGTCAGCACAGGGAAATATCTGCTTCTAAATCCAAAACGCAGCTATCTAACAGAACGGTTGTCAATGTGTGCACTCAACTTCCAGAGTTAAACCCGTGAGTGGATTTAGCAGTTTGCAAACCCTTTCTCTGCAGAGTCCCAAAACAGGCGTTTTCACCCCTTTACCGGCCTATGGAAGAAACAGCAGTAAGCACAGGGAAATATCTGCTTCTAAATCCAAAACGCAGCTATCTAACAGAACGATTGTCAATGTGTGCACTCAACTTCCAGAGTTAAACCCGTGTGTGGATTCAGCAGTCTGCAAACACTTTCTCTGCAGAGTGCCCAAACAGGCGTTTTCAGCCCATTACCAGCATATGGAGTAACAGCAGTAAGCACAGGGAAATATCTGCTTCTAAATCCAAAACGCAGCTATCTAACAGAACGGTTGTCAATGTGTGCCCTCAACTTCCAGAGTTAAACCCTTGTGTGGATTCAGCAGTCTTCAAACACTTTCTCTGCAGAGTCCCAATACAGGCGGTTTCAGCCCATTACCGGCATAAGGAAGAAACAGCAGTCAGCACAGGGAAATATCTGCTTCTAAATACAAAACGCAGCTATCTAACAGAACGGTTGTCAATGTGTGCACTCAACTTCCAGAGTTCAACTCGTTTGTGGATTCAGCAGTCTGCAAACACTTTCTCTGCAGAGTCCCAAAACAGGCGTTTTCAGCCCATTACCGTCATATGGAAGAAACAGCAGTCAGCACAGGGAAATATCTGCTTCTAAATCCAAAACGCAGCTATCTAACAGAACGGTTGTCAATGTGTGCACTCAACTTCCAGAGTTAAACCCGTGTGTGGATTCAGCAGTCTGCAAACACTTTCTCTGCAGAGTTCCAAAACTGGTGTTTTCAGCCCATTACCGGCATATGGAAGAAACAGCGGTAAGCACAGCTAAATATCTGCTTCTAAATAAAAAACGCTGGAATCTAAGAGAACGGTTGTCAATGTGGGCACTCAACTTACAGAGTTAAACCCGTGTGTGGATTCAGCAGTCTGCAAACAGTTTCTCTGCAGAGTCCCAAAACAGGCGTTTTCAGCCCATTACCGGCATATGGAAGAAACAGCAGTCAGCACAGGGAAATATCTGCTTCTAAATCCAAAACGCAGCTATCTAACAGAACGGATGTCAATGTGTGCCCTCAACTTCCAGAGGTAAACCCATGTGTGGATTCAGCAGTCTTCAAACACTTTCTCTGCAGAGTACCAATACAGGCGGTTTCAGCCCATTACCGGCATAAGGAAGAAACAGCAGTCAGCACAGGGAAATATCTGCTTCTAAATACAAAACGCAGCTATCTAACAGAACGGTTGTCAATGTGTGCACTCAACTTCCAGAGTTCAACTCGTTTGTGGATTCAGCAGTCTGCAAACACTTTCTCTGCAGAGTCCCAAAACAGGCGTTTTCAGCCCATTACCGTCATATGGAAGAAACAGCAGTCAGCACAGGGAAATATCTGCTTCTAAATCCAAAACGCAGCTATCTAACAGAACGGTTGTCAATGTGTGCACTCAACTTCCAGAGTTAAACCCGTGTGTGGATTCAGCAGTCTGCAAACACTTTCTCTGCAGAGTCCCAAAACAGGCGTTTTCAGCCCATTACCGGCATATGGAAGAAACAGCAGTAAGCACAGGGAAATATCTGCTTCTAAATCCAAAAGGCAGCTATCTAACAGAACGGTTGTCAATGTGTGCACTCAACTTCCAGAGTTAATCCATTGTGTGGATTCTGCAGTCTGCAAACACTTTCTCTGCAGAGTCCCAAAACAGGCGTTTTCAGCCCTTTACCGGCATGTGGAAGAGACAGCAGTCAGCACAGGGAAATATCTGCTCCCAAATCCAAAACGCAGCTATCTAACAGAACGGTTGTCAATGTGTGCACTCAACTTCCAGAGTTAAACCCATGTGCGGATTCAGCAGTCTGCAAACACTTTCTCTGCAGAGTCCCAAAACAGGCGTTTTCAGCCCGTTACCGGCATATGGAAGAAACAGCAGTCAGCACAGGGAAATATCTGCTTCTAAATCCAAAACGCAGCTATCTAACAGAACGGTTGTCAATGTGTGCACTCAACTTCCAGAGTTAAATCCGTGTGTGGATTCAGCAGTCTGCAAACACTTTCTCTGCAGAGTACCAATACAAGCGTTTTCAGCCCATTACCGGCATATGGAAGAAACAGCAGTAAGCACAGGGAAATATCTGCTTCTAAATCCAAAACGCAGCTACCTAACAGAACGGTTGTCAATGTGTGCACTCAACTTCCAGAGTTAAACCCGTGTGTGGATTCAGCAGTCTGCAAAAACTTTCTCTGCAGAGTCCCAAAACAGGCGTTTTCAGCCCATTACCGGCATATGGAAGAAACAGCAGTCAGCACAGGGAAATATCTGCTTCTAAATCCAAAACGCAGCTATCTAACAGAACGGTTGTCAATGTGTGCACTCAACTTCCAGAGTTAAACCCGTGTGTGGATTCAGCAGTTTGCAAACCCTTTCTCTGCAGAGTCCCAAAGCAGGCGTTTTCAGTCCATTACCGGCATATGGAAGAAACAGCAGTAAGCACAGGGAAATATCTGCTTCTAAATCCAAAATGCAGCTTTCTAACAGAACGGTTGTCAATGTGTGCACTCAACTTCCAGAGTTAAACCCGAGTGTGGATTCAGCAGTCTGAAAACACTTTCTCTGCAGAGTCCCAAAACAGGCGTTTTCAGCCCATTACCGGCATATGGAAGAAACAGCAGTAAGCACAGCTAAATAGCTGCGTCTAAATCCAAAACGCAGCTATCTAACAGAACGGTTGTCAGAGTGTGCACTCAACTTCCAGAGTTAAACCCGTGTGTGGATTCAGCAGTCTGCAAACACTTTCTCTGCATAGTCACAAAACAGGCGTTTTCAGCCCATTACCGGCATATGGAAGAAACAGCAGTCAGCACAGGGAAATATCTGCTTCTAAATCCAAAACGCAGCTATCTAACAGAGCGGTTGTCAATGTGTGCCCTCAACTTCCAGAGTAAAACCCGTGTGTTGATTCAGCAGTCTGTAAACACTTTCTCTGCGGAGTCCCAATACAGGCGGTTTCAGCCCATTACCGGCATAAGGAAGAAACAGCAGTCAGCACAGGGAAATATCTGCTTCTAAATCCAAAACGCAGCTATCTAACAGAACGGTTGTCAATGTGTGCACTCAACTTCCAGAGTTAAACCCATGTGTGGATTCAGCAGTCTGCAAACACTTTCTCTGCAGAGTCCCAAAACAGGCGTTTTCAGCCCATTACCGGCATATGGAAAAAACAGCAGTCAGCACAGGGAAATATCTGCTTCTAAATCCAAAACGCAGCTATCTAACAGAACGGTTGTCAATGTGTGCACTCAACTTCCAGAGTTAAACCCGTGTGTGGATTCAGCAGTCTGCAAACACTTTCTCTGCAGAGTCCCAAAACAGGCGTTTTCAGCCCATTACCGGCATATGGAAGAAACAGCAGTCAGCACAGGGAAATATCTGCTTCTAAATCCAAAACGCAGCTATCTAACAGAATGATTGTCAATGTGTTCACTCAACTTCCAGAGTTAAACCCGTGTGTGGATTCAGCAGTCTTCAAACACTTTTTCTGCAGAATACCAATACAGGCGGTTTCAGCCCATTACCGGCATAAGGAAGAAACAGCAGTCAGCACAGGGAAATATCTGCTTCTAAATACAAAACGCAGCTATCTAACAGAACGGTTGTCAATGTGTGCACTCAATTTCCAGAGTTCAACTCGTTTGTGGATTCAGCAGTCTGCAAACACTTTCTCTGCAGAGTCCCAAAACAGGCATTTTCAGCCCATTACCGTCATATGGAAGAAACAGCAGTCAGCACAGGGAAATATCTGTTTCTAAATCCAAAACGCAGCTATCTAACAGAACGGTTGTCAATGTGTGCACTCAACTTTCAGAGTTAAACCCGTGTGTGGATTCAGCAGTCTGCAAACACTTTCTCTGCAGAGTCCCAAAACAGGCGTTTTTGGCCCATTACCGTCATATGGAAGAAACAGCAGTCAGCACAGGGAAATATCTGCTTCTAAATCCAAAACGCAGCTATCTAACAGAACGGTTGTCAATGTGTGCCCTCAACTTCCAGAGTTAAACCCGTGTGTGGATTCAGCAGTCTGCAAACACTTTCTCTGCACAGTCCCAAAACAGTTGTTTTCAGCCCATTACCGGCATATGGAAGAAACAGCAGTCAGCACAGGGAAGTATCTGCTTCTATATCCAAAACGCAGCTATCTAACAGAACGGTTGTCAATGTGTGCACTCAACTTCCAGAATTAAACCCGTGTGTGGATTCAGCAGTCTGCAAACACTTTCTCTGCAGAGTCCCAAAACAGGCGTTTTCAGCCCATTACCGGCATATGGAAGAAACAGGAGTAATCACAGGGAAATATCTGCTTCTAAATCCAAAACGCAGCTATCTAACAGAACGGTTGTCAATGTGTGCACTCAACTTCCAGAGTTAAACCCGTGAGTGGATTTAGCAGTTTGCAAACCCTTTCTCTGCAGAGTCCCAAAACAGGCGTTTTCCCCCCTTTACCGGCCTATGGAAGAAACAGCAGTAAGCACAGGGAAATATCTGCTTCTAAATCCAAAACGCAGCTATCTAACAGAACGGTTGTCAATGTGTGCACTCAACTTCCAGAGTTAAACCCGTGTGTGGATTCAGTAGTCTTCAAACACTTTCTCTGCAGAGTACCAATACAGGCGGTTTCAGCCCATTACCGGCATAAGGAAGAAACAGCAGTCAGCACAGTGAAATATCTGCTTCTAAATACAAAACGCAGCTATCTAACAGAACGGTTGTCAATGTGTGCACTCAACTTCCAGAGTTAAACCCGTGTGTGGATTCAGCAGTCTGCAAACACTTTCTCTGCAGAGTCCCAAAACAGGCGTCTTCAGCCCATTACCGGCATATGGAAGAAACAGCTGTAAGCACAGGGAAATATCTGCTTCTAAATCCAAAACGCAGCTATCTAACAGAACGGTTGTCAATGTGTGCACTCAACTTCCAGAGTTAAACCCGTGTGTGGATTCAGCAGTCTGCAAACACTTTCTCTGCAGAGTCCCAAAACAGGCGTTTTCAGACCTTTACCTTCATATGGAAGAAACAGCAGTCAGCACAGGGAAATATCTGCTCCTAAATCAGAAACGCAGCCATCTAACAGAATGGTTTTCAATGTGAGCACTCAACATCCAGAGTTAAACCCGAGTGTGGATTCAGCAGTCTGCAAACACATTCTCTGCAGAGTCCCAAAAGAGGCGTTTTCAGCCCTTTACCGGCATGTGGAAGAAACAGCAGTCAGCACAGGGAAATATCTGCTCCTAAATCAAAAACGCAGCTATCTAACAGAACGGTTGTCAATGTGTGCACTCAACTTCCAGAGTTAAACCCGTGTGTGGATTCAGCAGTCTGCAAACACTTTATCTGCAGTCCCAAAACAGGCCTTTTCAGCCCATTACCAGCATATGGAAGAAACAGCAGTAAGCACAGGGAAATATCTGCTTCTAAATCCAAAACGCAGCTATCTAACAGAACGGTTGTCAATGTGTGCACTCAACTTCCAGAGTTAAACCCGTGTGTGGATTCAGCAGTCTGCAAACACTTTCTCTGCAGAGTCCCAAAGCAGGCGTTTTCAGACCATTACCGGCATATGGAAGAAACAGCAGTCAGCACAGGGAAATATCTGCTTCTAAATCCAAAACGCAGCTATCTAACAGAACGGTTGTCAATGTGTGCACTCAACTTCCAGAGTTAAACCCGTGTGTGGATTCAGCAGTCTGCAAACTCTTTATCTGCAGTCCCAAAACAGGCGTTTTCAGCCCATTACCGGCATATGGAAGAAACAGCAGTAAGCACAGGGAAATATCTGCTTCTAAATCCAAAACGGAGCTATCTAACAGAACGGTTGTCAATGAGTGCACTCAACTTCCAGAGTTAAACCCGAGTGTGGATTCAGCAGTCTGCAAACACTTTCTCTGCAAAGTCCCAAAACAGGTGTTTTCCGCCCATTACCGGCATATGGAAGAAACAGCAGTAAGCACAGCTAAATATCTGCTTCTAAATCCAAAACGCAGCTATCTAACAGAACGGTTGTCAGAGTGTGTACTCAACTTCCAGAGTTAAACCCGTGTGTGGATTCAGCAGTCTGCAAACACTTTCTCTGCAGAGTCCCAAAGCAGGCGTTTTCAGACCATTACCGGCATATGGAAGAAACAGCAGTCAGCACAGGGAAATATCTGCTTCTAAATCCAAAACGCAGCTATCTAACAGAATGGTTGTCAATGTGTGCACTCAACTTCCAGAGTTAAACCCGTGTGTGGATTCAGCAGTCTGCAAACACTTTCTCTGCAGAGTCCCAAAACAGGCGTTTTCAGCCCATTACCGGAAAATGGAAGAAACAGCAGTAAGCACAGGGAAATATCTGCTTCTAAATCCAAAAGGCAGCTATCTAACAGAACGGTTGTCAATGTGTGCACTCAACTTCCAGAGTTAATCCAGTGTGTGGATTCTGCAGTCTGCAAACACTTTCTCTGCAGAGTCCCAAAACAGGCGTTTTCAGCCCTTTACCGGCATGTGGAAGAGACAGCAGTCAGCACAGGGAAATATCTGCTCCTAAATCCAAAACGCAGCTATCTAACAGAACGGTTGTCAATGTGTGCACTCAACTTCCAGAGTTAAACCCATGTGCGGATTCAGCAGTCTGCAAACACTTTCTCTGCAGAGTCCCAAAACAGGCGTTTTCAGCCCGTTACCGGCATATGGAAGAAACAGCAGTCAGCACAGGGAAATATCTGCTTCTAAATCCAAAACGCCGCTATCTAACAGAACGGTTGTCAATGTGTGCACTCAACTTCCAGAGTTAAACCCGTGTGTGGATTCAGCAGTCTGCAAACACTTTCTCTGCAGAGTCCCAAAACAGTCGTTTTCAGCCCATTACCGGCATATGGAAGAAACAGCAGTCAGCACAGGGAAATATCTGCTTCTAAATCCAAAACGCAGCTATCTAACAGAACGGTTGTCAATGTGTGCACTCAACTTCCAGAGTTAAATCCGTGTGTGGATTCAGCAGTCTGCAAACACTTTCTCTGCAGAGTACCAATACAAGCGTTTTCAGCCCATTACCGGCATATGGAAGAAACAGCAGTAAGCACAGGGAAATATCTGCTTCTAAATCCAAAACGCAGCTACCTAACAGAACGGTTGTCAATGTGTGCACTCAACTTCCAGAGTTAAACCCGTGTGTGGATTCAGCAGTCTGCAAAAACTTTCTCTGCAGAGTCCCAAAACAGGCGTTTTCAGCCCATTACCGGCATATGGAAGAAACAGCAGTCAGCACAGGGAAAAATCTGCTTCTAAATCCAAAACGCAGCTATCTAACAGAACGGTTGTCAATGTGTGCACTCAACTTCCAGAGTTAAACCCGTGTGTGGATTCAGCAGTTTGCAAACCCTTTCTCGGCAGAGTCCCAAAGCAGGCGTTTTCAGTCCATTACCGGCATATGGAAGAAACAGCAGTAAGCACAGGGAAATATCTGCTTCTAAATCCAAAACGCAGCTTTCTAACAGAACGGTTGTCAATGTGTGCACTCAACTTCCAGAGTTAAACCTGAGTGTGGATTCAGCAGTCTGCAAACACTTTCTCTGCAGAGTCCCAAAACAGGTGTTTTCAGCCCATTACCGGCATATGGAAGAAACAGCAGTAAGCACAGCTAAATAGCTGCGTCTAAATCCAAAACGCAGCTATCTAACAGAACGGTTGTCAGAGTGTGCACTCAACTTCCAGAGTTAAACCCGTTTGTGGATTCAGCAGTCTGCAAACACTTTCTCTGCATAGTCACAAAACAGTCGTTTTCAGCCCATTACCGGTATATGGAAGAAACAGCAGTAAGCACAGCTAAAGATCTGCTTCTAAATCCAAAACGCAGCTATCTAACAGAACGGTTGTCAATGTGTGCCCTCAACTTCCAGAGTAAAACCCGTGTGTTGATTCAGCAGTCTGTAAACACTTTCTCTGCGGAGTCCCAATACAGGCGGTTTCAGCCCATTACCGGCATAAGGAAGAAACAGCAGTCAGCACAGGGAAATATCTGCTTCTAAATCCAAAACGCAGCTATCTAACAGAACGGTTGTCAATGTGTGCACTCAACTTCCAGAGTTAAACCCATGTGTGGATTCAGCAGTCTGCAAACACTTTCTCTGCAGAGTCCCAAAACAGGCGTTTTCAGCCCATTACCGGCATATGGGAAAAACAGCAGTCAGCACAGGGAAATATCTGCTTCTAAATCCAAAACGCAGCTATCTAACAGAACGGTTGTCAATGTGTGCACTCAACTTCCAGAGTTAAACCCGTGTGTGGATTCAGCAGTCTGCAAACACTTTCTCTGCAGAGTCCAAAACAGGCGTTTTCAGCCCATTACCGGCATATGGAAGAAACAGCAGTCAGCACAGGGAAATATCTGCTTCTAAATCCAAAACGCAGCTATCTAACAGAATGGTTGTCAATGTGTGCACTCAACTTCCAGAGTTAATCCCGTGTGTGGATTCAGCAGTCTTCAAACACTTTCTCTGCAGAGTACCAATACAGGCGGTTTCAGCCCATTACCGGCATAAGGAAGAAACAGCAGTCAGCACAGGGAAATATCTGCTTCTAAATACAAAACGCAGCTATCTAACAGAACGGTTGTCAATGTGTGCACTCAACTTCCAGAGTTCAACTCGTTTGTGGATTCAGCAGTCTGCAAACACTTTCTCTGCAGAGTCCCAAAACAGGCATTTTCAGCCCATTACCGTCATATGGAAGAAACAGCAGTCAGCACAGGGAAATATCTGTTTCTAAATCCAAAACGCAGCTATCTAACAGAACGGTTGTCAATGTGTGCACTCAACTTCCAGAGTTAAACCCGTGTGTGGATTCAGCAGTCTGCAAACACTTTCTCTGCAGAGTCCCAAAACAGGCGTTTTCGGCCCATTACCGTCATATGGAAGAAACAGCAGTCAGCACAGGGAAATATCTGCTTCTAAATCCAAAACGCAGCTATCTAACAGAACGGTTGTCAATGTGTGCCCTCAACTTCCAGAGTTAAACCCGTGTGTGGATTCAGCAGTCTGCAAACACTTTCTCTGCACAGTCCCAAAACAGTTGTTTTCAGCCCATTACCGGCATATGGAAGAAACAGCAGTCAGCACAGGGAAGTATCTGCTTCTATATCCAAAACGCAGCTATCTAACAGAACGGTTGTCAATGTGTGCACTCAACTTCCAGAATTAAACCCGTGTGTGGATTCAGCAGTCTGCAAACACTTTCTCTGCAGAGTCCCAAAACAGGCGTTTTCAGCCCATTACCGGCATATGGAAGAAACAGGAGTAATCACAGGGAAATATCTGCTTCTAAATTCAAAACGCAGCTATCTAACAGAACGGTTGTCAATGTGTGCACTCAACTTCCAGAGTTAAACCCGTGAGTGGATTTAGCAGTTTGCAAACCCTTTCTCTGCAGAGTCCAAAAACAGGCGTTTTCACCCCTTTACCGGCCTATGGAAGAAACAGCAGTAAGCACAGGGAAATAACTGCTTCTAAATCCAAAACGCAGCTATCTAACAGAACGATTGTCAATGTGTGCACTCAACTTCCAGAGTTAAACCCGTGTGTGGATTCAGCAGTCTGCAAACACTTTCTCTGCAGAGTCCCCAAACAGGCGTTTTCAGCCCATTACCAGCATATGGAAGAAACGGCAGTAAGCACAGGGAAATATCTGCTTCTAAATCCAAAACGCAGCTATCTAACAGAACGGTTGTCAATGTGTGCCCTCAACTTCCAGAGTTAAACCCTTGTGTGGATTCAGCAGTCTTCAAACACTTTCTCTGCAGAGTCCCAATACAGGCGGTTTCAGCCCATTACCGGCATAAGGAAGAAACAGCAGTCAGCACAGGGAAATATCTGCTTCTAAATACAAAACGCAGCTATCTAACAGAACGGTTGTCAATGTGTGCACTCAACTTCCAGAGTTCAACTCGTTTGTGGATTCAGCAGTCTGCAAACACTTTCTCTGCAGAGTCCCAAAACAGGCGTTTTCAGCCCATTACCGTCATATGGAAGAAACAGCAGTCAGCACAGGGAAATATCTGCTTCTAAATCCAAAACGCAGCTATCTAACAGAACGGTTGTCAATGTGTGCACTCAACTTCCAGAGTTAAACCCGTGTGTGGATTCAGCAGTCTGCAAACACTTTCTCTGCAGAGTCCCAAAACAGGCGTTTTCACCACATTACCGGCATATGGAAGAAACAGCAGTCAGCACAGGGAAATATCTGCTTCTAAATACAAAACGCTGGCATCTAAGAGAACGGTTGTCAATGTGGGCACTCAACTTACAGAGTTAAACCCGTGTGTGGATTCAGCAGTCTGCAAACAGTTTCTCTGCAGAGTCCCAAAACAGGCGTTTTCAGCCCATTACCGGCATATGGAAGAAACAGCAGTAAGCACAGGGAAATATCTGCTTCTAAACCCAAAACGCAGCTATCTAACAGAACGGATGTCAATGTGTGCCCTCAACTTCCAGAGGTAAACCCTTGTGTGGATTCAGCAGTCTTCAAACACTTTCTCTGCAGAGTACCAATACAGGCGGTTTCAGCCCATTACCGGCATATGGAAGAAACAGCAGTCAGCACAGGGAAATATCTGCTTCTAAATACAAAACGCAGCTATCTAACAGAACGGTTGTCAATGTGTGCACTCAACTTCCAGAGTTCAACTCGTTTGTGGATTCAGCAGTCTGCAAACACTTTCTCTGCAGAGTCCCCAAACAGGCGTTTTCAGCCCATTACCGTCATATGGAAGAAACAGGAGTAATCACAGGGAAATATCTGCTTCTAAATACAAAACGCAGCTATCTAACAGAACGGTTGTCAATGTGTGCACTCAACTTCCAGAGTTCAACTCGTTTGTGGATTCAGCAGTCTGCAAACACTTTCTCTGCAGAGTCCCAAAACAGGCGTTTTCAGCCCTTTACCGGCATATGGAAGAAACAGCAGTCAGCACAGGGAAATATCTGCTCCTAAATCAGAAACGCAGCCATCTAACAGAATGGTTTTCAATGTGAGCATTCAACATCCAGAGTTAAACCCGTGTGTGGATTCAGCAGTCTGCAAACACATTCTCTGCAGAGTCCCAAAAGAGGCGTTTTCAGCCCTTTACCGGCATGTGGAAGAAACAGCAGTCAGCTCAGGGAAATATCTGCTCCTAAATCAAAAACGCAGCTATCTAACAGAACGGTTGTCAATGTGTGCACTCAACTTCCAGAGTTAAACCCGTGTGTGGATTCAGCAGTCTGCAAACACTTTCTCTGCAGTCCCAAAACAGGCCTTTTCAGCCCATTACCAGCATATGGAAGAAACAGCAGTCAGCACAGGGAAATATCTGCTTCTAAATCCAAAACGCAGCTATCTAACAGAATGGTTGTCAATGTGTGCACTCAACTTCCAGAGTTAAACCCGTGTGTGGATTCAGCAGTCTGCAAACACTTTCTCTGCAGAGTCCCAAAACAGGCGTTTTCAGCCCATTACCGGCATATGGAAGAAACAGCAGTAAGCACAGGGAAATATCTGCTTCTAAATCCAAAAGGCAGCTATCTAACAGAACGGTTGTCAATGTGTGCACTCAACTTCCAGAGTTAATCCATTGTGTGGATTCTGCAGTCTGCAAACACTTTCTCTGCAGAGTCCCAAAACAGGCGTTTTCAGCCCTTTACCGGCATGTGGAAGAGACAGCAGTCAGCACAGGGAAATATCTGCTCCTAAATCCAAAACGCAGCTATCTAACAGAACGGTTGTCAATGTGTGCACTCAACTTCCAGAGTTAAACCCATGTGCGGATTCAGCAGTCTGCAAACACTTTCTCTGCAGAGTCCCAAAACAGGCGTTTTCAGCCCGTTACCGGCATATGGAAGAAACAGCAGTCAGCACAGGGAAATATCTGCTTCTAAATCCAAAACGCAGCTATCTAACAGAACGGTTGTCAATGTGTGCACTCAACTTCCAGAGTTAAACCCGTGTGTGGATTCAGCAGTCTGCAAACACTTTCTCTGCAGAGTCCCAAAACAGGCGTTTTCAGCCCATTACCGGCATATGGAAGAAACAGCAGTCAGCACAGGGAAATATCTGCTTCTAAATCCAAAACGCAGCTATCTAACAGAACGGTTGTCAATGTGTGCACTCAACTTCCAGAGTTAAATCCGTGTGTGGATTCAGCAGTCTGCAAACACTTTCTCTGCAGAGTACCAATACAAGCGTTTTCAGCCCATTACCGGCATATGGAAGAAACAGCAGTAAGCACAGGGAAATATCTGCTTCTAAATCCAAAACGCAGCTACCTAACAGAACGGTTGTCAATGTGTGCACTCAACTTCCAGAGTTAAACCCGTGTGTGGATTCAGCAGTCTGCAAAAACTTTCTCTGCAGAGTCCCAAAACAGGCGTTTTCAGCCCATTACCGGCATATGGAAGAAACAGCAGTCAGCACAGGGAAATATCTGCTTCTAAATCCAAAACGCAGCTATCTAACAGAACGGTTGTCAATGTGTGCACTCAACTTCCAGAGTTAAACCCGTGTGTGGATTCAGCAGTTTGCAAACCCTTTCTCTGCAGAGTCCCAAAGCAGGCGTTTTCAGTCCATTACCGGCATATGGAAGAAACAGCAGTAAGCACAGGGAAATATCTGCTTCTAAATCCAAAACGCAGCTTTCTAACAGAACGGTTGTCAATGTGTGCACTCAACTTCCAGAGTTAAACCCGAGTGTGGATTCAGCAGTCTGAAAACACTTTCTCTGCAGAGTCCCAAAACAGGCGTTTTCAGCCCATTACCGGCATATGGAAGAAACAGCAGTAAGCACAGCTAAATAGCTGCGTCTAAATCCAAAACGCAGCTATCTAACAGAACGGTTGTCAGAGTGTGCACTCAACTTCCAGAGTTAAACCCGTGTGTGGATTCAGCAGTCTGCAAACACTTTCTCTGCATAGTCACAAAACAGGCGTTTTCAGCCCATTACCGGCATATGGAAGAAACAGCAGTAAGCACAGGGAAATATCTGCTTCTAAATCCAAAACGCAGCTATCTAACAGAACGGTTGTCAATGTGTGCCCTCAACTTCCAGAGTAAAACCCGTGTGTTGATTCAGCGGTCTGTAAACACTTTCTCTGCGGAGTCCCAATACAGGCGGTTTCAGCCCATTACCGGCATAAGGAAGAAACAGCAGTCAGCACAGGGAAATATCTGCTTCTAAATCCAAAACGCAGCTATCTAACAGAACGGTTGTCAATGTGTGCACTCAACTTCCAGAGTTAAACCCATGTGTGGATTCAGCAGTCTGCAAACACTTTCTCTGCAGAGTCCCAAAACAGGCGTTTTCAGCCCATTACCGGCATATGGAAAAAACAGCAGTCAGCACAGGGAAATATCTGCTTCTAAATCCAAAACGCAGCTATCTAACAGAACGGTTGTCAATGTGTGCACTCAACTTCCAGAGTTAAACCCGTGTGTGGATTCAGCAGTCTGCAAACACTTTCTCTGCAGAGTCCCAAAACAGGCGTTTTCAGCCCATTACCGGCATATGGAAGAAACAGCAGTCAGCACAGGGAAATATCTGCTTCTAAATCCAAAACGCAGCTATCTAACAGCATGATTGTCAATGTGTGCACTCAACTTCCAGAGTTAAACCCGTGTGTGGATTCAGCAGTCTTCAAACACTTTCTCTGCAGAGTACCAATACAGGCGGTTTCAGCCCATTACCGGCATAAGGAAGAAACAGCAGTCAGCACAGGGAAATATCTGCTTCTAAATACAAAACGCAGCTATCTAACAGAACGGTTGTCAATGTGTGCTCTCAACTTCCAGAGTTCAACTCGTTTGTGGATTCAGCAGTCTGCAAACACTTTCTCTGCAGAGTCCCAAAACAGGCATTTTCAGCCCATTACCGTCATATGGAAGAAACAGCAGTCAGCACAGGGAAATATCTGTTTCTAAATCCAAAATGCAGCTATCTAACAGAACGGTTGTCAATGTGTGCACTCAACTTCCAGAGTTAAACCCGTGTGTGGATTCAGCAGTCTGCAAACACTTTCTCTGCAGAGTCCCAAAACAGGCGTTTTTGGCCCATTACCGTCATATGGAAGAAACAGCAGTCAGCACAGGGAAATATCTGCTTCTAAATCCAAAACGCAGCTATCTAACAGAACGGTTGTCAATGTGTGCCCTCAACTTCCAGAGTTAAACCCGTGTGTGGATTCAGCAGTCTGCAAACACTTTCTCTGCACAGTCCCAAAACAGTTGTTTTCAGCCCATTACCGGCATATGGAAGAAACAGCAGTCAGCACAGGGAAGTATCTGCTTCTATATCCAAAACGCAGCTATCTAACAGAACGGTTGTCAATGTGTGCACTCAACTTCCAGAATTAAACCCGTGTGTGGATTCAGCAGTCTGCAAACACTTTCTCTGCAGAGTCCCAAAACAGGCGTTTTCAGCCCATTACCGGCATATGGAAGAAACAGGAGTAATCACAGGGAAATATCTGCTTCTAAATCCAAAACGCAGCTATCTAACAGAACGGTTGTCAATGTGTGCACTCAACTTCCAGAGTTAAACCCGTGAGTGGATTTA
Organism: Aotus nancymaae; assembly: GCF_030222135.1. NCBI lineage: Eukaryota > Metazoa > Chordata > Mammalia > Primates > Aotidae > Aotus > Aotus nancymaae. The sequence continues at coordinate 34,926 of NW_026988977.1, forward strand.
GCAGTTTGCAAACCCTTTCTCTGCAGAGTCCCAAAACAGGCGTTTTCACCCCTTTACCGGCCTATGGAAGAAACAGCAGTAAGCACAGGGAAATATCTGCTTCTAAATCCAAAACGCAGCTATCTAACAGAACGGTTGTCAATGTGTGCACTCAACTTCCAGAGTTAAACCCGTGTGTGGATTCAGTAGTCTTCAAACACTTTCTCTGCAGAGTACCAATACAGGCGGTTTCAGCCCATTACCGGCATAAGGAAGAAACAGCAGTCAGCACAGTGAAATATCTGCTTCTAAATACAAAACGCAGCTATCTAACAGAACGGTTGTCAATGTGTGCACTCAACTTCCAGAGTTAAACCCGTGTGTGGATTCAGCAGTCTGCAAACACTTTCTCTGCAGAGTCCCAAAACAGGCGTCTTCAGCCCATTACCGGCATATGGAAGAAACAGCTGTAAGCACAGGGAAATATCTGCTTCTAAATCCAAAACGCAGCTATCTAACAGAACGGTTGTCAATGTGTGCACTCAACTTCCAGAGTTAAACCCGTGTGTGGATTCAGCAGTCTGCAAACACTTTCTCTGCAGAGTCCCAAAACAGGCGTTTTCAGCCCTTTACCTTCATATGGAAGAAACAGCAGTCAGCACAGGGAAATATCTGCTCCTAAATCAGAAACGCAGCCATCTAACAGAATGGTTTTCAATGTGAGCACTCAACATCCAGAGTTAAACCCGCGTGTGGATTCAGCAGTCTGCAAACACATTCTCTGCAGAGTCCCAAAAGAGGCGTTTTCAGCCCTTTACCGGCATGTGGAAGAAACAGCAGTCAGCACAGGGAAATATCTGCTCCTAAATCAAAAACGCAGCTATCTAACAGAACGGTTGTCAATGTGTGCACTCAACTTCCAGAGTTAAACCCGTGTGTGGATTCAGCAGTCTGCAAACACTTTATCTGCAGTCCCAAAACAGGCCTTTTCAGCCCATTACCAGCATATGGAAGAAACAGCAGTAAGCACAGGGAAATATCTGCTTCTAAATCCAAAACGCAGCTATCTAACAGAACGGTTGTCAATGTGTGCACTCAACTTCCAGAGTTAAACCCGTGTGTGGATTCAGCAGTCTGCAAACACTTTCTCTGCAGAGTCCCAAAGCAGGCGTTTTCAGACCATTACCGGCATATGGAAGAAACAGCAGTCAGCACAGGGAAATATCTGCTTCTAAATCCAAAACGCAGCTATCTAACAGAACGGTTGTCAATGTGTGCACTCAACTTCCAGAGTTAAACCCGTGTGTGGATTCAGCAGTCTGCAAACTCTTTATCTGCAGTCCCAAAACAGGCGTTTTCAGCCCATTACCGGCATATGGAAGAAACAGCAGTAAGCACAGGGAAATATCTGCTTCTAAATCCAAAACGGAGCTATCTAACAGAACGGTTGTCAATGAGTGCACTCAACTTCCAGAGTTAAAGCCGAGTGTGGATTCAGCAGTCTGCAAACACTTTCTCTGCAGAGTCCCAAAACAGGCGTTTTCCGCCCATTACCGGCATATGGAAGAAACAGCAGTAAGCACAGCTAAATATCTTCTTCTAAATCCAAAACGCAGCTATCTAACAGAACGGTTGTCAGAGTGTGTACTCAACTTCCAGAGTTAAACCCGTGTGTGGATTCAGCAGTCTGCAAACACTTTCTCTGCAGAGTCCCAAAGCAGGCGTTTTCAGACCATTACCGGCATATGGAAGAAACAGCAGTCAGCACAGGGAAATATCTGCTTCTAAATCCAAAACGCAGCTATCTAACAGAATGGTTGTCAATGTGTGCACTCAACTTCCAGAGTTAAACCCGTGTGTGGATTCAGCAGTCTGCAAACACTTTCTCTGCAGAGTCCCAAAACAGGCGTTTTCAGCCCATTACCGGCATATGGAAGAAACAGCAGTAAGCACAGGGAAATATCTGCTTCTAAATCCAAAAGGCAGCTATCTAACAGAACGGTTGTCAATGTGTGCACTCAACTTCCAGAGTTAATCCAGTGTGTGGATTCTGCAGTCTGCAAACACTTTCTCTGCAGAGTCCCAAAACAGGCGTTTTCAGCCCTTTACCGGCATGTGGAAGAGACAGCAGTCAGCACAGGGAAATATCTGCTCCTAAATCCAAAACGCAGCTATCTAACAGAACGGTTGTCAATGTGTGCACTCAACTTCAAGAGTTAAACCCATGTGCGGATTCAGCAGTCTGCAAACACTTTCTCTGCAGAGTCCCAAAACAGGCGTTTTCAGCCCGTTACCGGCATATGGAAGAAACAGCAGTCAGCACAGGGAAATATCTGCTTCTAAATCCAAAACGCAGCTATCTAACAGAACGGTTGTCAATGTGTGCACTCAACTTCCAGAGTTAAACCCGTGTGTGGATTCAGCAGTCTGCAAACACTTTCTCTGCAGAGTCCCAAAACAGGCGTTTTCAGCCCATTACCGGCATATGGAAGAAACAGCAGTCAGCACAGGGAAATATCTGCTTCTAAATCCAAAACGCAGCTATCTAACAGAACGGTTGTCAATGTGTGCACTCAACTTCCAGAGTTAAATCCGTGTGTGGATTCAGCAGTCTGCAAACACTTTCTCTGCAGAGTACCAATACAAGCGTTTTCAGCCCATTACCGGCATATGGAAGAAACAGCAGTAAGCACAGGGAAATATCTGCTTCTAAATCCAAAACGCAGCTACCTAACAGAACGGTTGTCAATGTGTGCACTCAACTTCCAGAGTTAAACCCGTGTGTGGATTCAGCAGTCTGCAAAAACTTTCTCTGCAGAGTCCCAAAACAGGCGTTTTCAGCCCATTACCGGCATATGGAAGAAACAGCAGTCAGCACAGGGAAATATCTGCTTCTAAATCCAAAACGCAGCTATCTAACAGAACGGTTGTCAATGTGTGCACTCAACTTCCAGAGTTAAACCCGTGTGTGGATTCAGCAGTTTGCAAACCCTTTCTCGGCAGAGTCCCAAAGCAGGCGTTTTCAGTCCATTACCGTCATATGGAAGAAACAGCAGTAAGCACAGGGAAATATCTGCTTCTAAATCCAAAACGCAGCTTTCTAACAGAACGGTTGTCAATGTGTGCACTCAACTTCCAGAGTTAAACCCGAGTGTGGATTCAGCAGTCTGCAAACACTTTCTCTGCAGAGTCCCAAAACAGGTGTTTTCAGCCCATTACCGGCATATGGAAGAAACAGCAGTAAGCACAGCTAAATAGCTGCGTCTAAATCCAAAACGCAGCTATCTAACAGAACGGTTGTCAGAGTGTGCACTCAACTTCCAGAGTTAAACCCGTGTGTGGATTCAGCAGTCTGCAAACACTTTCTCTGCATAGTCACAAAACAGGCGTTTTCAGCCCATTACCGGCATATGGAAGAAACAGCAGTCAGCACAGGGAAATATCTGCTTCTAAATCCAAAACGCAGCTATCTAACAGAACGGTTGTCAATGTGTGCCCTCAACTTCCAGAGTAAAACCCGTGTGTTGATTCAGCAGTCTGTAAACACTTTCTCTGCGGAGTCCCAATACAGGCGGTTTCAGCCCATTACCGGCATAAGGAAGAAACAGCAGTCAGCACAGGGAAATATCTGCTTCTAAATCCAAAACGCAGCTATCTAACAGAACGGTTGTCAATGTGTGCACTCAACTTCCAGAGTTAAACCCATGTGTGGATTCAGCAGTCTGCAAACACTTTCTCTGCAGAGTCCCAAAACAGGCGTTTTCAGCCCATTACCGGCATATGGAAAAAACAGCAGTCAGCACAGGGAAATATCTGCTTCTAAATCCAAAACGCAGCTATCTAACAGAACGGTTGTCAATGTGTGCACTCAACTTCCAGAGTTAAACCCGTGTGTGGATTCAGCAGTCTGCAAACACTTTCTCTGCAGAGTCCCAAAACAGGCGTTTTCAGCCCATTACCGGCATATGGAAGAAACAGCAGTCAGCACAGGGAAATATCTGCTTCTAAATCCAAAACGCAGCTATCTAACAGAATGGTTGTCAATGTGTGCACTCAACTTCCAGAGTTAATCCCGTGTGTGGATTCAGCAGTCTTCAAACACTTTCTCTGCAGAGTACCAATACAGGCGGTTTCAGCCCATTACCGGCATAAGGAAGAAACAGCAGTCAGCACAGGGAAATATCTGCTTCTAAATACAAAACGCAGCTATCTAACAGAACGGTTGTCAATGTGTGCACTCAACTTCCAGAGTTCAACTCGTTTGTGGATTCAGCAGTCTGCAAACACTTTCTCTGCAGAGTCCCAAAACAGGCATTTTCAGCCCATTACCGTCATATGGAAGAAACAGCAGTCAGCACAGGGAAATATCTGTTTCTAAATCCAAAACGCAGCTATCTAACAGAACGGTTGTCAATGTGTGCACTCAACTTCCAGAGTTAAACCCGTGTGTGGATTCAGCAGTCTGCAAACACTTTCTCTGCAGAGTCCCAAAACAGGCGTTTTCGGCCCATTACCGTCATATGGAAGAAACAGCAGTAAGCACAGCTAAATATCTGCTTCTAATTCCAAAACGCAGCTATCTAACAGAACGGTTGTCAGAGTGTGTACTCAACTTCCAGAGTTAAACCCGTGTGTGGATTCAGCAGTCTGCAAACACTTTCTCTGCAGAGTCCCAAAGCAGGCGTTTTCAGACCATTACCGGCATATGGAAGAAACAGCAGTCAGCACAGGGAAATATCTGCTTCTAAATCCAAAACGCAGCTATCTAACAGAATGGTTGTCAATGTGTGCACTCAACTTCCAGAGTTAAACCCGTGTGTGGATTCAGCAGTCTGCAAACACTTTCTCTGCAGAGTCCCAAAACAGGCGTTTTCAGCCCATTACCGGCATATGGAAGAAACAGCAGTAAGCACAGGGAAATATCTGCTTCTAAATCCAAAAGGCAGCTATCTAACAGAACGGTTGTCAATGTGTGCACTCAACTTCCAGAGTTAATCCAGTGTGTGGATTCTGCAGTCTGCAAACACTTTCTCTGCAGAGTCCCAAAACAGGCGTTTTCAGCCCTTTACCGGCATGTGGAAGAGACAGCAGTCAGCACAGGGAAATATCTGCTCCTAAATCCAAAACGCAGCTATCTAACAGAACGGTTGTCAATGTGTGCACTCAACTTCAAGAGTTAAACCCATGTGCGGATTCAGCAGTCTGCAAACACTTTCTCTGCAGAGTCCCAAAACAGGCGTTTTCAGCCCGTTACCGGCATATGGAAGAAACAGCAGTCAGCACAGGGAAATATCTGCTTCTAAATCCAAAACGCAGCTATCTAACAGAACGGTTGTCAATGTGTGCACTCAACTTCCAGAGTTAAACCCGTGTGTGGATTCAGCAGTCTGCAAACACTTTCTCTGCAGAGTCCCAAAACAGGCGTTTTCAGCCCATTTCCGGCATATGGAAGAAACAGCAGTCAGCACAGGGAAATATCTGCTTCTAAATCCAAAACGCAGCTATCTAACAGAACGGTTGTCAATGTGTGCACTCAACTTCCAGAGTTAAATCCGTGTGTGGATTCAGCAGTCTGCAAACACTTTCTCTGCAGAGTACCAATACAAGCGTTTTCAGCCCATTACCGGCATATGGAAGAAACAGCAGTAAGCACAGGGAAATATCTGCTTCTAAATCCAAAACGCAGCTACCTAACAGAACGGTTGTCAATGTGTGCACTCAACTTCCAGAGTTAAACCCGTGTGTGGATTCAGCAGTCTGCAAAAACTTTCTCTGCAGAGTCCCAAAACAGGCGTTTTCAGCCCATTACCGGCATATGGAAGAAACAGCAGTCAGCACAGGGAAATATCTGCTTCTAAATCCAAAACGCAGCTATCTAACAGAACGGTTGTCAATGTGTGCACTCAACTTCTAGAGTTAAACCCGTGTGTGGATTCAGCAGTTTGCAAACCCTTTCTCGGCAGAGTCCCAAAGCAGGCGTTTTCAGTCCATTACCGGCATATGGAAGAAACAGCAGTAAGCACAGGGAAATATCTGCTTCTAAATCCAAAACGCAGCTTTCTAACAGAACGGTTGTCAATGTGTGCACTCAACTTCCAGAGTTAAACCCGAGTGTGGATTCAGCAGTCTGCAAACACTTTCTCTGCAGAGTCCCAAAACAGGTGTTTTCAGCCCATTACCGGCATATGGAAGAAACAGCAGTAAGCACAGCTAAATAGCTGCGTCTAAATCCAAAACGCAGCTATCTAACAGAACGGTTGTCAGAGTGTGCACTCAACTTCCAGAGTTAAACCCGTGTGTGGATTCAGCAGTCTGCAAACACTTTCTCTGCATAGTCACAAAACAGGCGTTTTCAGCCCATTACCGGCATATGGAAGAAACAGCAGTCAGCACAGGGAAATATCTGCTTCTAAATCCAAAACGCAGCTATCTAACAGAACGGTTGTCAATGTGTGCCCTCAACTTCCAGAGTAAAACCCGTGTGTTGATTCAGCAGTCTGTAAACACTTTCTCTGCGGAGTCCCAATACAGGCGGTTTCAGCCCATTACCGGCATAAGGAAGAAACAGCAGTCAGCACAGGGAAATATCTGCTTCTAAATCCAAAACGCAGCTATCTAACAGAACGGTTGTCAATGTGTGCACTCAACTTCCAGAGTTAAACCCATGTGTGGATTCAGCAGTCTGCAAACACTTTCTCTGCAGAGTCCCAAAACAGGCGTTTTCAGCCCATTACCGGCATATGGAAAAAACAGCAGTCAGCACAGGGAAATATCTGCTTCTAAATCCAAAACGCAGCTATCTAACAGAACGGTTGTCAATGTGTGCACTCAACTTCCAGAGTTAAACCCGTGTGTGGATTCAGCAGTCTGCAAACACTTTCTCTGCAGAGTCCCAAAACAGGCGTTTTCAGCCCATTACCGGCATATGGAAGAAACAGCAGTCAGCACAGGGAAATATCTGCTTCTAAATCCAAAACGCAGCTATCTAACAGAATGGTTGTCAATGTGTGCACTCAACTTCCAGAGTTAATCCCGTGTGTGGATTCAGCAGTCTTCAAACACTTTCTCTGCAGAGTACCAATACAGGCGGTTTCAGCCCATTACCGGCATAAGGAAGAAACAGCAGTCAGCACAGGGAAATATCTGCTTCTAAATACAAAACGCAGCTATCTAACAGAACGGTTGTCAATGTGTGCACTCAACTTCCAGAGTTCAACTCGTTTGTGGATTCAGCAGTCTGCAAACACTTTCTCTGCAGAGTCCCAAAACAGGCATTTTCAGCCCATTACCGTCATATGGAAGAAACAGCAGTCAGCACAGGGAAATATCTGTTTCTAAATCCAAAACGCAGCTATCTAACAGAACGGTTGTCAATGTGTGCACTCAACTTCCAGAGTTAAACCCGTGTGTGGATTCAGCAGTCTGCAAACACTTTCTCTGCAGAGTCCCAAAACAGGCGTTTTCGGCCCATTACCGTCATATGGAAGAAACAGCAGTCAGCACAGGGAAATATCTGCTTCTAAATCCAAAACGCAGCTATCTAACAGAACGGTTGTCAATGTGTGCCCTCAACTTCCAGAGTTAAACCCGTGTGTGGATTCAGCAGTCTGCAAACACTTTCTCTGCACAGTCCCAAAACAGTTGTTTTCAGCCCATTACCGGCATATGGAAGAAACAGCAGTCAGCACAGGGAAGTATCTGCTTCTATATCCAAAACGCAGCTATCTAACAGAACGGTTGTCAATGTGTGCACTCAACTTCCAGAATTAAACCCGTGTGTGGATTCAGCAGTCTGCAAACACTTTCTCTGCAGAGTCCCAAAACAGGCGTTTTCAGCCCATTACCGGCATATGGAAGAAACAGGAGTAATCACAGGGAAATATCTGCTTCTAAATTCAAAACGCAGTTATCTAACAGAACGGTTGTCAATGTGTGCACTCAACTTCCAGAGTTAAACCCGTGAGTGGATTTAGCAGTTTGCAAACCCTTTCTCTGCAGAGTCCCAAAACAGGCGTTTTCACCCCTTTACCGGCCTATGGAAGAAACAGCAGTAAGCACAGGGAAATAACTGCTTCTAAATCCAAAACGCAGCTATCTAACAGAAGGATTGTCAATGTGTGCACTCAACTTCCAGAGTTAAACCCGTGTGTGGATTCAGCAGTCTGCAAACACTTTCTCTGCAGAGTCCCCAAACAGGCGTTTTCAGCCCATTACCAGCATATGGAAGAAACAGCAGTAAGCACAGGGAAATATCTGCTTCTAAATCCAAAACGCAGCTATCTAATAGAACGGTTGTCAATGTGTGCCCTCAACTTCCAGAGTTAAACCCTTGTGTGGATTCAGCAGTCTTCAAACACTTTCTCTGCAGAGTCCCAATACAGGCGGTTTCAGCCCATTACCGGCATAAGGAAGAAACAGCAGTCAGCACAGGGAAATATCTGCTTCTAAATACAAAACGCAGCTATCTAACAGAACGGTTGTCAATGTGTGCACTCAACTTCCAGAGTTCAACTCGTTTGTGGATTCAGCAGTCTGCAAACACTTTCTCTGCAGAGTCCCAAAACAGGCATTTTCAGCCCATTACCGTCATATGGAAGAAACAGCAGTCAGCACAGGGAAATATCTGCTTCTAAATCCAAAACGCAGCTATCTAACAGAACGGTTGTCAATGTGTGCACTCAACTTCCAGAGTTAAACCCGTGTGTGGATTCAACAGTCTGCAAACACTTTCTCTGCAGAGTCCCAAAACAGGTGTTTTCAACCCATTACCGGCATATGGAAGAAACAGCGGTAAGCACAGCTAAATATCTGCTTCTAAATACAAAACGCTGGCATCTAAGAGAACGGTTGTCAATGTGGGCACTCAACTTACAGAGTTAAACCCGTGTGTGGATTCAGCAGTCTGCAAACAGTTTCTCTGCAGAGTCCCAAAACAGGCGTTTTCAGCCCATTACCGGCATATGGAAGAAACAGCAGTAAGCACAGGGAAATATCTGCTTCTAAATCCAAAACGCAGCTATCTAACAGAACGGATGTCAATGTGTGCCCTCAACTTCCAGAGGTAAACCCTTGTGTAGATTCAGCAGTCTTCAAACACTTTCTCTGCAGAGTACCAATACAGGCGGTTTCAGCCCATTACCGGCATATGGAAGAAACAGCAGTCAGCACAGGGAAATATCTGCTTCTAAATACAAAACGCAGCTATCTAACAGAACGGTTGTCAATGTGTGCACTCAACTTCCAGAGTTCAACTCGTTTGTGGATTCAGCAGTCTGCAAACACGTTCTCTGCAGAGTCCCCAAACAGGCGTTTTCAGCCCATTACCGTCATATGGAAGAAACAGCAGTCAGCACAGGGAAATATCTGCTTCTAAATCCAAAACGCAGCTATCTAACAGAACGGTTGTCAATGTGTGCCCTCAACTTCCAGAGTTAAACCCGTGTGTGGATTCAGCAGTCTGCAAACACTTTCTCTGCAGAGTCCCAAAACAGGCGTTTTCAGCCCATTACCGTCATATGGAAGAAACAGCAGTCAGCACAGGGAAATATCTGCTTCTAAATCCAAAACGCAGCTATCTAACAGAACGGTTGTCAATGTGTGCACTCAACTTCCAGAGTTAAACCCGTGTGTGGATTCAGCAGTCTGCAAACACTTTCTCTGCAGAGTCCCAAAACAGGTGATTTCAGCCCATTACCGGCATATGGAAGAAACAGCAGTCAGCACAGGGAAGTATCTGCTTCTATATCCAAAACGCAGCTATCTAACAGAACAGTTGACAATGTGTGCACTCAACTTCCAGAATTAAACCCGTGTGTGGATTCAGCAGTCTGCAAACAGTTTCTCTGCAGAGTCCCAAAACAGGCGTTTTCAGCCCATTACCGGCATATGGAAGAAACAACAGTCAGCACAGGGAAATATCTGCTTCTAAATCCAAAACGCAGCTATCTAACAGAACGGTTGTCAATGTGTGCACTCAACTTCCAGAGTTAAACCCGTGTGTGTGCATTTAGCAGTTTGCAAACCCTTTCTCTGCAGAGTCCCAAAACAGGCGTTTTCACCCCTTTACCGGCCTATGTAAGAAACAGCAGTAAGCACAGGGAAATATCTGCTTCTAAATCCAAAACGCAGCTATCTAACAGAACGATTGTCAATGTGTGCACTCAACTTCCAGAGTTAAACCCGTGTGTGGATTCAGCAGTCTGCAAACACTTTCTCTGCAGAGTCCCAAAACAGGCGTTTTCAGCCCATTACCGTCATATGGAACAAACAGCAGTCAGCACAGGGAAATATCTGCTTCTAAATCCAAAACGCAGCTATCTAACAGAACGGTTGTCAATGTGTGCCCTCAACTTCCAGAGTTAAACCCGAGTGTGGATTCAGCAGTCTTCAAACACTTTCTCTGCAGAGTCCCAAAACAGGTGTTTTCAGCCCATTGCCGGCATATGGAAGAAACGGCAGTCAGCACTGGGAAATATCTGCTTCTAAATCCAAAACGCAGCTATCTAACAGAACGGTTGTCAATGTGTGCACTCAACTTACAGAGTTAAACCCGTGTGTGGATTCAGCAATCTGCAAACACTTTCTCTGCAGAGTCCCAAAACAGGCGTTTTCAGCCCATTACCGGCATATGGAAGAAACAGCAGTAAGCACAGGGAAATATCTGCTTCTAAATCCAAAACGCAGCTATCTAACAGAACGGTTGTCAATGTGTGCACTCAACTTCCAGAGTTAAACCCGTGGTTGGATTCAGCAGTCTGCAAACACTTTCTCTGCAGAGTCCCAAAACATTCGTTTTCAGCCCATTACCAGCTTATGTAAGAAACAGCAGTCAGCACAGGGAAATATCTGCTTCTAAATCAAAAACGCAGCTATCTAACAGAACGGTTGTCAATGTGTGCACTCAACTTCCAGAGTTAAACCCGTGTGCGGATTCAGCAGTCTGCAAACACTTTCTCTGCAGAGTCCTAAAACAGGCGTTTTCAGCCCGTTACCGGCATATGGAAGAAACAGCAGTCAGCACAGGGAAATATCTGCTTCTAAATCCAAAAGGCAGCTATCTAACAGAACGGTTGTCAATGTGTGCACTCAACTTCCAGAGTTAAACCCGTGTGTGGATTCAGCAGTCTGAAAACACTTTCTCTGCAGAGTCCCAAAACAGGCGTTTTCAGCCCATTACCGGCATAAGGAAGAAACAGCCGTCAGCACCGGGACATATCTGCTTCTAAATCCAAAACGCAGCTATCTAACAGAACGGTTCTCAATGTTGGCACTCAACTTCCAGAGTTAAACCCGTGTGTGGATTCAGCAGTCTGCAAACACTTTCTCTGCAGAGTCCCAAAACAGGCGTTTTCAGCCCATTACCGGCATATGGAAGAAACAGCAGTCAGCACAGGGAAATATCTGCTTCTAAATCCAAAACGCAGCTATCTAACAGAACGGTTTTCAATGTGTGCCCTCAACTTCCAGAGTTAAACCCGTGTGTGGATTCAGCAGTCTGTAAACACTTTCTCTGCAGAGTCCCAATACAGGCGTTTTCAGCCCATTACCGGCATAAGGAAGAAACAGCAGTCAGCACAGGGAAATATCTGCTTCTAAATCCAAAACGAAGCTATCTAACAGAACGGTTGTCGATGTGTGCACTCAACTTCCAGAGTTAAACACGTGTGTGGATTCAGCAGTCTGCAAACACTTTCTCTGCAGAGTCCCAAAACAGGCGTTTTCAGCCCATTACCGGCATATGGAAGAAACAGCAGTAAGCACAGGGAAATATCTGCTTCTAAATCCAAAACGCAGCTATCTAACAGAACGGTTGTCAATGTGGGCACTCAACTTCCAGAGTTAAACCCGTGTGTGGATTCAGCAGACTGCAAACACTTTCTCTGCAGAGTCCCAAAACAGGCGTTTTCAGCCCATTACCGGCATATGGAAGAAACAGCAGTCAGCACAGGGAAATATCTGCTTCTAAATCCAAAACGCAGCTATCTAACAGAACGGTTGTCAATGTGTGCACTCAACTTCCAGAGTTAAACCCGGGTGTGGATTCAGCAGTCTGCAAACACTTTCTCTGCAGAGTCCCAAAAGAGGCGTTTTCAGCCCATTACCAGCATATGGAAGAATCAGCAGTAAGAACAGTGAAATATCTGCTTCTAAATCCAAAACGCAGCTATCTAACAGAACAGTTCTCAATGTTGGCACTCAACTTCCAGAGTTAAATCCGTGTGTGGATTCAGCAGTCTGCAAACACTTTCTCTGCAGAGTCCCAAAACAGGCGTTTTCAGCCCTTTACCGGCATATGGAAGAAACAGCAGTCAGCACAGGGAAATATCTGCTTCTAAATCCAAAACGCAGCTATGTAACAGAACGGTTGTCAATGTGTGCACTCAACTTCCAGAGTTAAACCCGTGTGGATTCATCAATCTGCGAACACTTTCTCTGCAGAGTCCCAAAACAGGCGTTTTCAGCCCATTACCGGCATATGGAAGAAACAGCAGTCAGCACAGGGAAATATCTGCTTCTAAATCCAAAACGCAGCTATCTAACAGAACGGTTGTCAATGTGTGCACGCAACTTCCATAGTTAAACCCGTGTGTGGATTCAGCAGTCTGCAAACACTTTCCCTGCAGTGTCCCAAAACAGGCGTTTTCAGCCCATTACCGGAATATGGAAGAAACAGCAGTCAGCACAGGGAAATATCTGCTTCTAAATCCAAAACGCAGCTATCTAACAGAACGGTTGTCAATGTGTGCACTCAACTTCCAGAGTTAAACCCGTGTGTGGATTCAGCAGTCTGCAAACACTTTCTCTGCAGAGTCCCGAAAGTGGCGTTTTCAGCCCGTTACCGGCATATGGAAGAAACAGCAGTCAGCACAGGGAAATATCTGCTTCTAAATCAAAAACGCAGCTATCTAACAGAACGGTTGTCAATGTGTGCACTCAACTTCCAGAGTTAAACCCGTGTGTGGTTTCAGCAGTCTGCAAACAGTTTCTCTGCAGAGTCCCAAAACAGGCGTTTTCAGCCCATTACCGGCATATGGAAGAAACAGCAGTCAGCACAGGGAAATATCTGCTTCTAAATCCAAAACGCAGCTATCTAACAGAACGATTGTCAATGTGTGCAATCAACTTCCAGAGTTAAACCCGTGTGTGGATTCAGCAGTCTGAAAACACTTTCTCTGCAGAGTCCCAAAACAGGTCTTTTCAGCCCATTACCGGCATATGGAAGAAACAGCAGTAAGCACAGGGAAATATCTGCTTCTAAATCCAAAACGCAGCTATCTAACAGAACGGTTGTCAATGTGTGCACTCAACTTCCAGAGTTAAACCCGTGTGTGGATTCAGCAGTCTGCAAACACTTTCTCTGCAGAGTCCCAAAACAGGCGTTTTCAGCCCGTTACCGGCATATGGAAGAAACAGCAGTCAGCCCAGGGAAATATCTGCTTCTAAATCCAAAACGCAGCTATCTAACAGAACGGTTGTCAATGTGGGCACTCAACTTCCAGAGTTAAACCCGTGTGTGGATTCAGCAGTCTGCAAACACTTTCTCTGCAGAGTCCCAAAACAGGCGTTTTCAGCCCATTACCGGCATAAGGAAGAAAAAGCAGTCAGCACAGGGAAATATCTGCTTCTAAATCCAAAACGCAGCTATCTAACAGAACGGTTGTCAATGTGTGCACTCAACTTTCAGAGTTAAACTCGTGTGTGGATTCAGCAGTCTGCAAACACTTTCTCTGCAGAGTCCCAAAACAGGCGTTTTCAGCCCATTACCGGCATATGGAAGAAACAGCAGTCAGCACAGGGAAATATCTGCTTCTAAATCCAAAACGCAGCTATCTAACAGGACGGTTGTCAATATGTGCACTCAACTTCCAGAGCTAAACCCGTGTGTGAATTCAGCAGTCTGCAAACACTTTATCTGCAGTCCCAAAACAGGCGTTTTCAGCCCATTACCGGCATATGGAAGAAACAGCAGTAAGCACAGGGAAATATCTGCTTCTAAATCCAAAACGCAGCTATCTAACAGAACGGTTGTCAATGTGTGCACTCAACTTCCAGAGTTAAACCCGAGTGTGGATTCAGCAGTCTGCAAACACTTTCTCTGCAGAGTCCCAAAACAGGCGTTTTCAGCCCATTACCGGCATAAGGAAGAAAAAGCAGTCAGCACAGGGAAATATCTGCTTCTAAATCCAAAACGCAGCTATCTAACAGAACGGTTGTCAATGTGTGCACTCAACTTTCAGAGTTAAACCCGTGTGTGGATTCAGCAGTCTGCAAACACTTTCTCTGCATAGTCACAAAACAGGCGTTTTCAGACCATTACCGGCATATGGAAGAAACAGCAGTCAGCACAGGGAAATATCTGCTTCTAAATCCAAAACGCAGCTATCTAACAGAACGGTTGTCAATGTGTGCCCTCAACTTCCAGAGTTAAACCCGTGTGTGGATTCAGCAGTCTGTAAACACTTTCTCTGCAGAGTCCCAATACAGGCCGTTTCAGCCCATTACCGGCATAAGGAAGAAACTGCAGTAAGCACAGGGAAATATCTGCTTCTAAATCCAAAACGCAGCTATCTAACAGAACGGTTGTCAATGTGTGCACTCAACTTCCAGAGTTAAACCCATGTGTGGATTCAGCAGTCTGCAAACACTTTCTCTGCAGAGTCCCAAAACAGGCGTTTTCAGCCCATTACCGGCATATGGAAGAAACAGCAGTCAGCACAGGGAAATATCTGCTTCTAAATCCAAAACGCAGCTATCTAACAGAACGGTTGTCAATGTGTGCACTCAACTTCCAGAGTTAAACCCGTGTGCGGATTCAGCAGTCTGCAAACACTTTCTCTGCAGATTCCCAAAACAGGCGTTTTCAGCCCGTTACCGGCATATGGAAGAAACAGCAGTCAGCACAGGGAAATATCTGCTTCTAAATCCAAAACGCAGCTATCTAACAGAACGGTTGTCAATGTGTGCACTCAACTTCCAGAGTTAAACCCGTGTGTGGATTCAGCAGTCTGCAAACACTTTCTCTGCAGAGTCCCAAAACAGGCGTTTTCAACCCATTACGGGCATATGGAAGAAACAGCAGTAAGCACAGGGAAATATCTGCTTCTAAATCCAAAACGCAGCTATCTAACAGAACGGTTGTCAATGTGTGCATTCAACTTCCAGAGTTAAACACGTGTGTGGATTCAGCAGTCTGCAAACACTTTCTCTGCAGAGTCCCAATACAGGCGGTTTCAGCCCATTACCGGCCTAAGGAAGAAACAGCAGTAAGCACAGGGAAATATCTGCTTCTAAATCCAAAACGCAGCTATCTAACAGAACGGTTGTCAATGTGTGCACTCAACTTCCAGAGTTAAATCCGTGTGTGGATTCAGCAGTCTGCAAACACTTTCTCTGCAGAGTACCAATACAAAAGTTTTCAGCCCATTACCGGCATATGGAAGAAACAGCAGTAAGCACAGGGAAATATCTGCTTCTAAATCCAAAACGCAGCTACCTAACAGAACGGTTGTCAATGTGTGCACTCAACTTCCAGAGTTAAACCCGTGTGTGGATTCAGCAGTCTGCAAAAACTTTCTCTGCAGAGTCCCAAAACAGGCGTTTTCAGCCCATTACCGGCATATGGAAGAAACAGCAGTCAGCACAAGGAAATATCTGCTTCTAAATCCAAAACGCAGCTATCTAACAGAACGGTTGTCAATGTGTGCACTCAACTTCCAGAGTTAAACCCGTGTGTGGATTCAGCAGTTTGCAAACCCTTTCTCTGCAGAGTCCCAAAACAGGCGTTTTCAGTCCATTACCGGCATATGGAAGAAACAGCAGTCAGCACAGGGAAATATCTGCTTTAAATCCAAAACACAGCTATCTAACAGAACGGTTGTCAATGTGTGCACTCAACTTCCAGAGTTAAACCCGTGTGTGGATTCAGCAGTCTGCAAACACATTCTCTGCAGAGTCCCAAAACAGGCGTTTTCAGCCCATTACCGGCATATGGAAGAAACAGCAGTTAGCACAGGGAAATATCTGCTTCTAAATCCAAAACGCAGCTATCTAACAGGACGGTTGTCAATATGTGCACTCAACTTCCAGAGTTAAACCCGTGTGTGGATTCAGCAGTCTGCAAACACTTTATCTGCAGTCCCAAAACAGGCGTTTTCAGCCCATTACCGGCATATGGAAGCAACAGCAGTAAGCACAGGGAAATATCTGCTTCTGAATCCAAAACGCAGCTATCTAACAGAACGGTTGTCAATGTGTGCACTCAACTTCCAGAGTTAATCCAGTGTGTGGATTCAGTAGTCTGCAAACACTTTCTGTGCAGAGTCCCAAAACTGGCGTTTTCAGCCCTTTACCGGCATGTGGAAGAGACAGCAGTCAGCACAGGGAAATATCTGCTCCTAAATCCAAAACGCAGCTATCTAACAGAACGGTTGTCAATGTGTGCACTCAACTTCCAGAGTTAATCCAGTGTGTGGATTCAGTAGTCTGCAAACACTTTCTCTGCAGAGTCCCAAAACAGGCGTTTTCAGCCCTTTACCGGCATGTGGAAGAGACAGCAGTCAGCACAGGGAAATATCTGCTCCTAAATCCAAAACGCAGCTATCTAACAGAACGGTTGTCTATGTGTGCACTCAACTTCCAGAGTTAAACCCGTGTGCGGATTCAGCAGTCTGCAAACACTTTCTCTGCAGAGTCCCAAAACAGGCGTTTTCAGCCCGTTACCGGCATATGGAAGAAACAGCAGTCAGCTCAGGGAAATATCTGCTTCTATATCCAAAACGCAGCTATCTAACAGAACGGTTGTCAATGTGTGCACTCAACTTCCAGAGTTAAACCCGTGTGTGGATTCAGCAGTCTGCAAACACTTTCTCTGCAGAGTCCCAAAACAGGCGTTTTCAGCCCATTACCGGCATATGGAAGAAACAGCAGTCAGCACAGGGAAATATCTGCTTCTAAATCCAAAACGCAGCTATCTAACAGAACGGTTGTCAATGTGTGCACTCAACTTCCAGAGTTAAATCCGTGTGTGGATTCAGCAGTCTGCAAACACTTTCTCTGCAGAGTACCAATACAAGCGTTTTCAGCCCATTACCGGCATATGGAAGAAACAGCAGTCAGCACAGGGAAATATCTGCTTCTAAATCCAAAACGCAGCTACCTAACAGAACGGTTGTCAATGTGTGCACTCAACTTCCAGAGTTAAACCCGTGTGTGGATTCAGCAGTCTGCAAAAACTTTCTCTGCAGAGTCCCAAAACAGGCGTTTTCAGCCCATTACCGGCATATGGAAGAAACAGCAGTCAGCACAGGGAAATATCTGCTTCTAAATCCAAAACGCAGCTATCTAACAGAACGGTTGTCAATGTGTGCACTCAACTTCCAGAGTTAAACCCGTGTGTGGATTCAGCAGTTTGCAAACCCTTTCTCTGCAGAGTCTCTAAACAGGCGTTTTCAGCCCATTACCGGCATATGGAAGAAACAGCAGTAAGCACAGGGAAATATCTGCTTCTAAATTCAAAACGCAGCTATCTAACAGAACGGTTGTCAATGTGTGCACTCAACTTCCAGAGTTAAACCCGAGTGTGGATTCAGCAGTCTGCAAACACTTTCTCTGCAGAGTCCCAAAACAGGTGTTTTCAGCCCATTACCGGCATATGGAAGAAACAGCAGTAAGCACAGCTAAATAGCTGCTTCTAAATCCAAAACGCAGCTATCTAACAGAATGGTTGTCAGAGTGTGCACTCAACTTCCAGAGTTAAACCCGTGTGTGGATTCAGCAGTCTGCAAACACTTTCTCTGCATAGTGACAAAACAGGCGTTTTCAGCCCATTACCGGCATATGGAAGAAACAGCAGTCAGCACAGGGAAATATCTGCTTCTAAATCCAAAACGCAGCTATCTAACAGAACGGTTGTCAATGTGTGCCCTCAACTTCCAGAGTTAAACCCGTGTGTGGATTCAGCAGTCTGTAAACACTTTCTCTGCAGAGTCCCAATACAGGCGGTTTCAGCCCATTACCGGCATAAGGAAGAAACAGCAGTCAGCACAGGGAAATATCTGCTTCTAAATCCAAAACGCAGCTATCTAACAGAACGGTTGTCAATGTGTGCACTCAACTTCCAGAGTTAAACCCATGTGTGGATTCAGCAGTCTGCAAACACTTTCTCTGCAGAGTCCCAAAACAGGCGTTTTCAGCCCATTACCGGCATATGGAAGAAACAGCAGTCAGCACAGGGAATTATCTGCTTCTAAATCCAAAACGCAGCTATCTAACAGAACGGTTGTCAATGTGTGCACTCAACTTCCAGAGTTAAACCCGTGTGTGGATTCAGCAGTCTGCAAACACTTTCTCTGCACAGTCCCGAAAGTGGCGTTTTCAGCCCGTTACCGGCATATGGAAGAAACAGCAGTCAGCACAAGGAAATATCTGCTTCTAAATCCAAAACGCAGGCATCTAAGAGAACGGTTGTCAATGTGGGCACTCAACTTCCAGAGTTAAACCCGTGTGTGGATTCGGCAGACTGCAAACACTTTCTCTGCAGAGTCCCAAAACAGGCGTTTTCAGCCCATTACCGGCATAAGGAAGAAACAGCAGTCAGCACTGGGAAATATCTGCTTCTAAATCCAAAACACAGCTTTGTAACAGAACGGTTGTCAATGTGTGCACTCAACTTCCAGAATTAAACCGGTGTGTGGATTCAGCAGTCTGCAAACCCTTTCTCTGCAGAGTCCCAAAACAGGCGTTTTTAGCCCGTTACCGGCATATGGAAGAAACAGCAGTAAGTACAGGGAAATATCTGCTTCTAAATCAAAAACGCAGCTATCTAACAGAACGGTTGTCAATGTGTGCACTCAACTTCCAGAGTTAAACCCGTGTGTGGTTTCAGCAGTCTGCAAACAGTTTCTCTGCAGAGTCCCAAAACAGGCGTTTTCAGCCCATTACCGGCATATGGAAGAAACAGCAGTCAGCACAGGGAAATATCTGCTTCTAAATCCAAAACGCAGCTATCTAACAGAACGATTGTCAATGTGTGCAATCAACTTCCAGAGTTAAACCCGTGTGTGGATTCAGCAGTCTGAAAACACTTTCTCTGCAGAGTCCCAAAACAGGTCTTTTCAGCCCATTACCGGCATATGGAAGAAACAGCAGTAAGCACAGGGAAATATCTGCTTCTAAATCCAAAACGCAGCTATCTAACAGAACGGTTGTCAATGTGTGCACTCAACTTCCAGAGTTAAACCCGTGTGTGGATTCAGCAGTCTGCAAACACTTTCTCTGCAGAGTCCCAAAACAGGCGTTTTCAGCCCGTTACCGGCATATGGAAGAAACAGCAGTCAGCCCAGGGAAATATCTGCTTCTAAATCCAAAACGCAGCTATCTAACAGAACGGTTGTCAATGTGGGCACTCAACTTCCAGAGTTAAACCCGTGTGTGGATTCAGCAGTCTGCAAACACTTTCTCTGCAGAGTCCCAAAACAGGCGTTTTCAGCCCATTACCGGCATAAGGAAGAAAAAGCAGTCAGCACAGGGAAATATCTGCTTCTAAATCCAAAACGCAGCTATCTAACAGAACGGTTGTCAATGTGTGCACTCAACTTCCAGAGTTAAACCCGTGTGTGGATTCAGCAGTTTGCAAACCCTTTCTCTGCAGAGTCCCAAAACAGGCGTTTTCAGTCCATTACCGGCATATGGAAGAAACAGCAGTCAGCACAGGGAAATATCTGCTTTAAATCCAAAACACAGCTATCTAACAGAACGGTTGTCAATGTGTGCACTCAACTTCCAGAGTTAAACCCGTGTGTGGATTCAGCAGTCTGCAAACACATTCTCTGCAGAGTCCCAAAACAGGCGTTTTCAGCCCATTACCGGCATATGGAAGAAACAGCAGTTAGCACAGGGAAATATCTGCTTCTAAATCCAAAACGCAGCTATCTAACAGGACGGTTGTCAATATGTGCACTCAACTTCCAGAGTTAAACCCGTGTGTGGATTCAGCAGTCTGCAAACACTTTATCTGCAGTCCCAAAACAGGCGTTTTCAGCCCATTACCGGCATATGGAAGCAACAGCAGTAAGCACAGGGAAATATCTGCTTCTGAATCCAAAACGCAGCTATCTAACAGAACGGTTGTCAATGTGTGCACTCAACTTCCAGAGTTAATCCAGTGTGTGGATTCAGTAGTCTGCAAACACTTTCTGTGCAGAGTCCCAAAACTGGCGTTTTCAGCCCTTTACCGGCATGTGGAAGAGACAGCAGTCAGCACAGGGAAATATCTGCTCCTAAATCCAAAACGCAGCTATCTAACAGAACGGTTGTCAATGTGTGCACTCAACTTCCAGAGTTAATCCAGTGTGTGGATTCAGTAGTCTGCAAACACTTTCTCTGCAGAGTCCCAAAACAGGCGTTTTCAGCCCTTTACCGGCATGTGGAAGAGACAGCAGTCAGCACAGGGAAATATCTGCTCCTAAATCCAAAACGCAGCTATCTAACAGAACGGTTGTCTATGTGTGCACTCAACTTCCAGAGTTAAACCCGTGTGCGGATTCAGCAGTCTGCAAACACTTTCTCTGCAGAGTCCCAAAACAGGCGTTTTCAGCCCGTTACCGGCATATGGAAGAAACAGCAGTCAGCTCAGGGAAATATCTGCTTCTATATCCAAAACGCAGCTATCTAACAGAACGGTTGTCAATGTGTGCACTCAACTTCCAGAGTTAAACCCGTGTGTGGATTCAGCAGTCTGCAAACACTTTCTCTGCAGAGTCCCAAAACAGGCGTTTTCAGCCCATTACCGGCATATGGAAGAAACAGCAGTCAGCACAGGGAAATATCTGCTTCTAAATCCAAAACGCAGCTATCTAACAGAACGGTTGTCAATGTGTGCACTCAACTTCCAGAGTTAAATCCGTGTGTGGATTCAGCAGTCTGCAAACACTTTCTCTGCAGAGTACCAATACAAGCGTTTTCAGCCCATTACCGGCATATGGAAGAAACAGCAGTCAGCACAGGGAAATATCTGCTTCTAAATCCAAAACGCAGCTACCTAACAGAACGGTTGTCAATGTGTGCACTCAACTTCCAGAGTTAAACCCGTGTGTGGATTCAGCAGTCTGCAAAAACTTTCTCTGCAGAGTCCCAAAACAGGCGTTTTCAGCCCATTACCGGCATATGGAAGAAACAGCAGTCAGCACAGGGAAATATCTGCTTCTAAATCCAAAACGCAGCTATCTAACAGAACGGTTGTCAATGTGTGCACTCAACTTCCAGAGTTAAACCCGTGTGTGGATTCAGCAGTTTGCAAACCCTTTCTCTGCAGAGTCTCTAAACAGGCGTTTTCAGCCCATTACCGGCATATGGAAGAAACAGCAGTAAGCACAGGGAAATATCTGCTTCTAAATTCAAAACGCAGCTATCTAACAGAACGGTTGTCAATGTGTGCACTCAACTTCCAGAGTTAAACCCGAGTGTGGATTCAGCAGTCTGCAAACACTTTCTCTGCAGAGTCCCAAAACAGGTGTTTTCAGCCCATTACCGGCATATGGAAGAAACAGCAGTAAGCACAGCTAAATAGCTGCTTCTAAATCCAAAACGCAGCTATCTAACAGAATGGTTGTCAGAGTGTGCACTCAACTTCCAGAGTTAAACCCGTGTGTGGATTCAGCAGTCTGCAAACACTTTCTCTGCATAGTGACAAAACAGGCGTTTTCAGCCCATTACCGGCATATGGAAGAAACAGCAGTCAGCACAGGGAAATATCTGCTTCTAAATCCAAAACGCAGCTATCTAACAGAACGGTTGTCAATGTGTGCCCTCAACTTCCAGAGTTAAACCCGTGTGTGGATTCAGCAGTCTGTAAACACTTTCTCTGCAGAGTCCCAATACAGGCGGTTTCAGCCCATTACCGGCATAAGGAAGAAACAGCAGTCAGCACAGGGAAATATCTGCTTCTAAATCCAAAACGCAGCTATCTAACAGAACGGTTGTCAATGTGTGCACTCAACTTCCAGAGTTAAACCCATGTGTGGATTCAGCAGTCTGCAAACACTTTCTCTGCAGAGTCCCAAAACAGGCGTTTTCAGCCCATTACCGGCATATGGAAGAAACAGCAGTCAGCACAGGGAATTATCTGCTTCTAAATCCAAAACGCAGCTATCTAACAGAACGGTTGTCAATGTGTGCACTCAACTTCCAGAGTTAAACCCGTGTGTGGATTCAGCAGTCTGCAAACACTTTCTCTGCACAGTCCCGAAAGTGGCGTTTTCAGCCCGTTACCGGCATATGGAAGAAACAGCAGTCAGCACAAGGAAATATCTGCTTCTAAATCCAAAACGCAGGCATCTAAGAGAACGGTTGTCAATGTGGGCACTCAACTTCCAGAGTTAAACCCGTGTGTGGATTCGGCAGACTGCAAACACTTTCTCTGCAGAGTCCCAAAACAGGCGTTTTCAGCCCATTACCGGCATAAGGAAGAAACAGCAGTCAGCACTGGGAAATATCTGCTTCTAAATCCAAAACACAGCTTTGTAACAGAACGGTTGTCAATGTGTGCACTCAACTTCCAGAATTAAACCGGTGTGTGGATTCAGCAGTCTGCAAACCCTTTCTCTGCAGAGTCCCAAAACAGGCGTTTTTAGCCCGTTACCGGCATATGGAAGAAACAGCAGTAAGTACAGGGAAATATCTGCTTCTAAATCAAAAACGCAGCTATCTAACAGAACGGTTGTCAATGTGTGCACTCAACTTCCAGAGTTAAACCCGTGTGTGGTTTCAGCAGTCTGCAAACAGTTTCTCTGCAGAGTCCCAAAACAGGCGTTTTCAGCCCATTACCGGCATATGGAAGAAACAGCAGTCAGCACAGGGAAATATCTGCTTCTAAATCCAAAACGCAGCTATCTAACAGAACGATTGTCAATGTGTGCAATCAACTTCCAGAGTTAAACCCGTGTGTGGATTCAGCAGTCTGAAAACACTTTCTCTGCAGAGTCCCAAAACAGGTCTTTTCAGCCCATTACCGGCATATGGAAGAAACAGCAGTAAGCACAGGGAAATATCTGCTTCTAAATCCAAAACGCAGCTATCTAACAGAACGGTTGTCAATGTGTGCACTCAACTTCCAGAGTTAAACCCGTGTGTGGATTCAGCAGTCTGCAAACACTTTCTCTGCAGAGTCCCAAAACAGGCGTTTTCAGCCCGTTACCGGCATATGGAAGAAACAGCAGTCAGCCCAGGGAAATATCTGCTTCTAAATCCAAAACGCAGCTATCTAACAGAACGGTTGTCAATGTGGGCACTCAACTTCCAGAGTTAAACCCGTGTGTGGATTCAGCAGTCTGCAAACACTTTCTCTGCAGAGTCCCAAAACAGGCGTTTTCAGCCCATTACCGGCATAAGGAAGAAAAAGCAGTCAGCACAGGGAAATATCTGCTTCTAAATCCAAAACGCAGCTATCTAACAGAACGGTTGTCAATGTGTGCACTCAACTTTCAGAGTTAAACTCGTGTGTGGATTCAGCAGTCTGCAAACACTTTCTCTGCAGAGTCCCAAAACAGGCGTTTTCAGCCCATTACCGGCATATGGAAGAAACAGCAGTCAGCACAGGGAAATATCTGCTTCTAAATCCAAAACGCAGCTATCTAACAGGACGGTTGTCAATATGTGCACTCAACTTCCAGAGCTAAACCCGTGTGTGAATTCAGCAGTCTGCAAACACTTTATCTGCAGTCCCAAAACAGGCGTTTTCAGCCCATTACCGGCATATGGAAGAAACAGCAGTAAGCACAGGGAAATATCTGCTTCTAAATCCAAAACGCAGCTATCTAACAGAACGGTTGTCAATGTGTGCACTCAACTTCCAGAGTTAAACCCGAGTGTGGATTCAGCAGTCTGCAAACACTTTCTCTGCAGAGTCCCAAAACAGGCGTTTTCAGCCCATTACCGGCATAAGGAAGAAAAAGCAGTCAGCACAGGGAAATATCTGCTTCTAAATCCAAAACGCAGCTATCTAACAGAACGGTTGTCAATGTGTGCACTCAACTTTCAGAGTTAAACCCGTGTGTGGATTCAGCAGTCTGCAAACACTTTCTCTGCATAGTCACAAAACAGGCGTTTTCAGACCATTACCGGCATATGGAAGAAACAGCAGTCAGCACAGGGAAATATCTGCTTCTAAATCCAAAACGCAGCTATCTAACAGAACGGTTGTCAATGTGTGCCCTCAACTTCCAGAGTTAAACCCGTGTGTGGATTCAGCAGTCTGTAAACACTTTCTCTGCAGAGTCCCAATACAGGCCGTTTCAGCCCATTACCGGCATAAGGAAGAAACTGCAGTAAGCACAGGGAAATATCTGCTTCTAAATCCAAAACGCAGCTATCTAACAGAACGGTTGTCAATGTGTGCACTCAACTTCCAGAGTTAAACCCATGTGTGGATTCAGCAGTCTGCAAACACTTTCTCTGCAGAGTCCCAAAACAGGCGTTTTCAGCCCATTACCGGCATATGGAAGAAACAGCAGTCAGCACAGGGAAATATCTGCTTCTAAATCCAAAACGCAGCTATCTAACAGAACGGTTGTCAATGTGTGCACTCAACTTCCAGAGTTAAACCCGTGTGCGGATTCAGCAGTCTGCAAACACTTTCTCTGCAGATTCCCAAAACAGGCGTTTTCAGCCCGTTACCGGCATATGGAAGAAACAGCAGTCAGCACAGGGAAATATCTGCTTCTAAATCCAAAACGCAGCTATCTAACAGAACGGTTGTCAATGTGTGCACTCAACTTCCAGAGTTAAACCCGTGTGTGGATTCAGCAGTCTGCAAACACTTTCTCTGCAGAGTCCCAAAACAGGCGTTTTCAACCCATTACGGGCATATGGAAGAAACAGCAGTAAGCACAGGGAAATATCTGCTTCTAAATCCAAAACGCAGCTATCTAACAGAACGGTTGTCAATGTGTGCATTCAACTTCCAGAGTTAAACACGTGTGTGGATTCAGCAGTCTGCAAACACTTTCTCTGCAGAGTCCCAATACAGGCGGTTTCAGCCCATTACCGGCCTAAGGAAGAAACAGCAGTAAGCACAGGGAAATATCTGCTTCTAAATCCAAAACGCAGCTATCTAACAGAACGGTTGTCAATGTGTGCACTCAACTTCCAGAGTTAAATCCGTGTGTGGATTCAGCAGTCTGCAAACACTTTCTCTGCAGAGTACCAATACAAAAGTTTTCAGCCCATTACCGGCATATGGAAGAAACAGCAGTAAGCACAGGGAAATATCTGCTTCTAAATCCAAAACGCAGCTACCTAACAGAACGGTTGTCAATGTGTGCACTCAACTTCCAGAGTTAAACCCGTGTGTGGATTCAGCAGTCTGCAAAAACTTTCTCTGCAGAGTCCCAAAACAGGCGTTTTCAGCCCATTACCGGCATATGGAAGAAACAGCAGTCAGCACAAGGAAATATCTGCTTCTAAATCCAAAACGCAGCTATCTAACAGAACGGTTGTCAATGTGTGCACTCAACTTCCAGAGTTAAACCCGTGTGTGGATTCAGCAGTTTGCAAACCCTTTCTCTGCAGAGTCCCAAAACAGGCGTTTTCAGTCCATTACCGGCATATGGAAGAAACAGCAGTCAGCACAGGGAAATATCTGCTTTAAATCCAAAACACAGCTATCTAACAGAACGGTTGTCAATGTGTGCACTCAACTTCCAGAGTTAAACCCGTGTGTGGATTCAGCAGTCTGCAAACACATTCTCTGCAGAGTCCCAAAACAGGCGTTTTCAGCCCATTACCGGCATATGGAAGAAACAGCAGTTAGCACAGGGAAATATCTGCTTCTAAATCCAAAACGCAGCTATCTAACAGGACGGTTGTCAATATGTGCACTCAACTTCCAGAGTTAAACCCGTGTGTGGATTCAGCAGTCTGCAAACACTTTATCTGCAGTCCCAAAACAGGCGTTTTCAGCCCATTACCGGCATATGGAAGCAACAGCAGTAAGCACAGGGAAATATCTGCTTCTGAATCCAAAACGCAGCTATCTAACAGAACGGTTGTCAATGTGTGCACTCAACTTCCAGAGTTAATCCAGTGTGTGGATTCAGTAGTCTGCAAACACTTTCTGTGCAGAGTCCCAAAACTGGCGTTTTCAGCCCTTTACCGGCATGTGGAAGAGACAGCAGTCAGCACAGGGAAATATCTGCTCCTAAATCCAAAACGCAGCTATCTAACAGAACGGTTGTCAATGTGTGCACTCAACTTCCAGAGTTAATCCAGTGTGTGGATTCAGTAGTCTGCAAACACTTTCTCTGCAGAGTCCCAAAACAGGCGTTTTCAGCCCTTTACCGGCATGTGGAAGAGACAGCAGTCAGCACAGGGAAATATCTGCTCCTAAATCCAAAACGCAGCTATCTAACAGAACGGTTGTCTATGTGTGCACTCAACTTCCAGAGTTAAACCCGTGTGCGGATTCAGCAGTCTGCAAACACTTTCTCTGCAGAGTCCCAAAACAGGCGTTTTCAGCCCGTTACCGGCATATGGAAGAAACAGCAGTCAGCTCAGGGAAATATCTGCTTCTATATCCAAAACGCAGCTATCTAACAGAACGGTTGTCAATGTGTGCACTCAACTTCCAGAGTTAAACCCGTGTGTGGATTCAGCAGTCTGCAAACACTTTCTCTGCAGAGTCCCAAAACAGGCGTTTTCAGCCCATTACCGGCATATGGAAGAAACAGCAGTCAGCACAGGGAAATATCTGCTTCTAAATCCAAAACGCAGCTATCTAACAGAACGGTTGTCAATGTGTGCACTCAACTTCCAGAGTTAAATCCGTGTGTGGATTCAGCAGTCTGCAAACACTTTCTCTGCAGAGTACCAATACAAGCGTTTTCAGCCCATTACCGGCATATGGAAGAAACAGCAGTCAGCACAGGGAAATATCTGCTTCTAAATCCAAAACGCAGCTACCTAACAGAACGGTTGTCAATGTGTGCACTCAACTTCCAGAGTTAAACCCGTGTGTGGATTCAGCAGTCTGCAAAAACTTTCTCTGCAGAGTCCCAAAACAGGCGTTTTCAGCCCATTACCGGCATATGGAAGAAACAGCAGTCAGCACAGGGAAATATCTGCTTCTAAATCCAAAACGCAGCTATCTAACAGAACGGTTGTCAATGTGTGCACTCAACTTCCAGAGTTAAACCCGTGTGTGGATTCAGCAGTTTGCAAACCCTTTCTCTGCAGAGTCTCTAAACAGGCGTTTTCAGCCCATTACCGGCATATGGAAGAAACAGCAGTAAGCACAGGGAAATATCTGCTTCTAAATTCAAAACGCAGCTATCTAACAGAACGGTTGTCAATGTGTGCACTCAACTTCCAGAGTTAAACCCGAGTGTGGATTCAGCAGTCTGCAAACACTTTCTCTGCAGAGTCCCAAAACAGGTGTTTTCAGCCCATTACCGGCATATGGAAGAAACAGCAGTAAGCACAGCTAAATAGCTGCTTCTAAATCCAAAACGCAGCTATCTAACAGAATGGTTGTCAGAGTGTGCACTCAACTTCCAGAGTTAAACCCGTGTGTGGATTCAGCAGTCTGCAAACACTTTCTCTGCATAGTGACAAAACAGGCGTTTTCAGCCCATTACCGGCATATGGAAGAAACAGCAGTCAGCACAGGGAAATATCTGCTTCTAAATCCAAAACGCAGCTATCTAACAGAACGGTTGTCAATGTGTGCCCTCAACTTCCAGAGTTAAACCCGTGTGTGGATTCAGCAGTCTGTAAACACTTTCTCTGCAGAGTCCCAATACAGGCGGTTTCAGCCCATTACCGGCATAAGGAAGAAACAGCAGTCAGCACAGGGAAATATCTGCTTCTAAATCCAAAACGCAGCTATCTAACAGAACGGTTGTCAATGTGTGCACTCAACTTCCAGAGTTAAACCCATGTGTGGATTCAGCAGTCTGCAAACACTTTCTCTGCAGAGTCCCAAAACAGGCGTTTTCAGCCCATTACCGGCATATGGAAGAAACAGCAGTCAGCACAGGGAATTATCTGCTTCTAAATCCAAAACGCAGCTATCTAACAGAACGGTTGTCAATGTGTGCACTCAACTTCCAGAGTTAAACCCGTGTGTGGATTCAGCAGTCTGCAAACACTTTCTCTGCACAGTCCCGAAAGTGGCGTTTTCAGCCCGTTACCGGCATATGGAAGAAACAGCAGTCAGCACAAGGAAATATCTGCTTCTAAATCCAAAACGCAGGCATCTAAGAGAACGGTTGTCAATGTGGGCACTCAACTTCCAGAGTTAAACCCGTGTGTGGATTCGGCAGACTGCAAACACTTTCTCTGCAGAGTCCCAAAACAGGCGTTTTCAGCCCATTACCGGCATAAGGAAGAAACAGCAGTCAGCACTGGGAAATATCTGCTTCTAAATCCAAAACACAGCTTTGTAACAGAACGGTTGTCAATGTGTGCACTCAACTTCCAGAATTAAACCGGTGTGTGGATTCAGCAGTCTGCAAACCCTTTCTCTGCAGAGTCCCAAAACAGGCGTTTTTAGCCCGTTACCGGCATATGGAAGAAACAGCAGTAAGTACAGGGAAATATCTGCTTCTAAATCCAAAATGCAGCTATCTAACAGAACGGTTGTCAATGTGTGCACTCAACTTCCAGAGTTAAACCCGTGTGTGGATTCAGCAGTCTGCAAACACTTTCTCTGCAGAGTCCCAAAACAGGCGTTTTCAGCCCATTACCGGCATATGGAAGAAACAGCAGTAAGCACAGGGAAATATCTGCTTCTAAATCCAAAACGCAGCTATCTAACAGAATGGTTGTCAATGTGTGCACTCAACTTCCAGAGTTAAACCCGTGTGTGGATTCAGCAGTCTGCAAACACTTTCTCTGCAGAGTCCCAAAACAGGCGTTTTCAGCCCATTACGGGCATATGGAAGAAACAGCAGTAAGCACAGGGAAATATCTGCTTCTAAATCAAAAACGCAGCTATCTAGCAGAACGGTTGTCAATGTGTGCACTCAACTTCCAGAGTTAAACCCGTGTGTGGATTCAGCAGTCTGCAAACACTTTCTCTGCAGAGTCCCAAAACAGGCGTTTTCAGCCCATTACCGGCATATGGAAGAAACAGCAGTCAGCACAGGGAAATATCTGCTTCTAAATCCAAAACGCAGCTATCTAACAGAACGATTGTCAATGTGTGCAATCAACTTCCAGAGTTAAACCCGTGTGTGGATTCAGCAGTCTGAAAACACTTTCTCTGCAGAGTCCCAAAACAGGTGTTTTCAGCCCATTACCGGCATATGGAAGAAACAGCAGTAAGCACAGGGAAATATCTGCTTCTAAATCCAAAACGCAGCTATCTAACAGAACGGTTGTCAATGTGTGCACTCAACTTCCAGAGTTAAACCCGTGTGTGGATTCAGCAGTCTGCAAACACTTTCTCTGCAGAGTCCCAAAACAGGCGTTTTCAGCCCGTTACCGGCATATGGAAGAAACAGCAGTCAGCACAGGGAAATATCTGCTTCTAAATCCAAAACGCATCTATCTAACAGAACGGTTGTCAATGTGGGCACTCAACTTCCAGAGTTAAACCCGTGTGTGGATTCAGCAGTCTGCAAAGACTTTCTCTGCAGAGTCCCAAAACAGGCGTTTTCAGCCCATTACCGGCATAAGGAAGAAAAAGCAGTCAGCACAGGGAAATATCTGCTTCTAAATCCAAAACGCAGCTATCTAACAGAACGGTTGTCAATGTGTGCACTCAACTTTCAGAGTTAAACCCGTGTGTGGATTCAGCAGTCTGCAAACACTTTCTCTGCAGAGTCCCCAAACAGGCGTTTTCAGCCCATTACCGGCATATGGAAGAAACAGCAGTCAGCACAGGGAAATATCTGCTTCTAAATCCAAAACGCAGCTATCTAACAGGACGGTTGTCAATATGTGCACTCAACTTCCAGAGTTAAACCCGTGTGTGAATTCAGCAGTCTGCAAACACTTTATCTGCAGTCCCAAAACAGGCGTTTTCAGCCCATTACCGGCATATGGAAGAAACAGCAGTAAGCACAGGGAAATATCTGCTTCTAAATCCAAAACGCAGCTATCTAACAGAACGGTTGTCAATGTGTGCACTCAACTTCCAGAGTTAAACCCGAGTGTGGATTCAGCAGTCTGCAAACACTTTCTCTGCAGAGTCCCAAAACAGGTGTTTTCAGCCCATTACGGGCATATGGAAGAAACAGCAGTAAGCACAGCTAAATAGCTGCTTCTAAATCCAAAACGCAGCTATCTAACAGAACGGTTGTCAGAGTGTGCACTCAACTTCCAGAGTTAAACCCGTGTGTGGATTCAGCAGTCTGCAAACACTTTCTCTGCATAGTCACAAAACAGGCGTTTTCAGACCATTACCGGCATATGGAAGAAACAGCAGTCAGCACCGGGAAATATCTGCTTCTAAATCCAAAACGCAGCTATCTAACAGAACGGTTGTCAATGTGTGCCCTCAACTTCCAGAGTTAAACCCGTGTGTGGATTCAGCAGTCTGTAAACACTTTCTCTGCAGAGTCCCAATACAGGCCGTTTCAGCCCATTACCGGCATAAGGAAGAAACAGCAGTCAGCACAGGGAAATATCTGCTTCTAAATCCAAAACGCAGCTATCTAACAGAACGGTTGTCAATGTGTGCACTCAACTTCCAGAGTTAAACCCATGTGTGGATTCAGCAGTCTGCAAACACTTTCTCTGCAGAGTCCCAAAACAGGCGTTTTCAGCCCATTACCGGCATATGGAAGAAACAGCAGTCAGCACAGGGAAATATCTGCTTCTAAATCCAAAACGCAGCTATCTAACAGAACGGTTGTCAATGTGTGCACTCAACTTCCAGAGTTAAACCCGTGTGCGGATTCAGCAGTCTGCAAACACTTTCTCTGCAGATTCCCAAAACAGGCGTTTTCAGCCCGTTACCGGCATATGGAAGAAACAGCAGTCAGCACAGGGAAATATCTGCTTCTAAATCCAAAACGCAGCTATCTAACAGAACGGTTGTCAATGTGTGCACTCAACTTCCAGAGTTAAACCCGTGTGTGGATTCAGCAGTCTGCAAACACTTTCTCTGCAGAGTCCCAAAACAGGCGTTTTCAACCCATTACGGGCATATGGAAGAAACAGCAGTAAGCACAGGGAAATATCTGCTTCTAAATCCAAAACGCAGCTATCTAACAGAACGGTTGTCAATGTGTGCATTCAACTTCCAGAGTTAAACACGTGTGTGGATTCAGCAGTCTGCAAACACTTTCTCTGCAGAGTCCCAATACAGGCGGTTTCAGCCCATTACCGGCCTAAGGAAGAAACAGCAGTAAGCACAGGGAAATATCTGCTTCTAAATCCAAAACGCAGCTATCTAACAGAACGGTTGTCAATGTGTGCACTCAACTTCCAGAGTTAAATCCGTGTGTGGATTCAGCAGTCTGCAAACACTTTCTCTGCAGAGTACCAATACAAAAGTTTTCAGCCCATTACCGGCATATGGAAGAAACAGCAGTAAGCACAGGGAAATATCTGCTTCTAAATCCAAAACGCAGCTACCTAACAGAACGGTTGTCAATGTGTGCACTCAACTTCCAGAGTTAAACCCGTGTGTGGATTCAGCAGTCTGCAAAAACTTTCTCTGCAGAGTCCCAAAACAGGCGTTTTCAGCCCATTACCGGCATATGGAAGAAACAGCAGTCAGCACAAGGAAATATCTGCTTCTAAATCCAAAACGCAGCTATCAAACAGAACGGTTGTCAATGTGTGCACTCAACTTCCAGAGTTAAACCCGTGTGTGGATTCAGCAGTTTGCAAACCCTTTCTCTGCAGAGTCCCAAAACAGGCGTTTTCAGTCCATTACCGGCATATGGAAGAAACAGCAGTCAGCACAGGGAAATATCTGCTTTAAATCCAAAACACAGCTATCTAACAGAACGGTTGTCAATGTGTGCACTCAACTTCCAGAGTTAAACCCGTGTGTGGATTCAGCAGTCTGCAAACACATTCTCTGCAGAGTCCCAAAACAGGCGTTTTCAGCCCATTACCGGCATATGGAAGAAACAGCAGTTAGCACAGGGAAATATCTG
Organism: Aotus nancymaae; assembly: GCF_030222135.1. Classification (NCBI taxonomy): domain Eukaryota; kingdom Metazoa; phylum Chordata; class Mammalia; order Primates; family Aotidae; genus Aotus; species Aotus nancymaae. Next base: position 67,010 of record NW_026988977.1, read on the forward strand.
CTTCTAAATCCAAAACGCAGCTATCTAACAGGACGGTTGTCAATATGTGCACTCAACTTCCAGAGTTAAACCCGTGTGTGGTTTCAGCAGTCTGCAAACACTTTATCTGCAGTCCCAAAACAGGTGTTTTCAACCCATTACCGGCATATGGAAGCAACAGCAGTAAGCACAGGGAAATATCTGCTTCTGAATCCAAAACGCAGCTATCTAACAGAACGGTTGTCAATGTGTGCACTCAACTTCCAGAGTTAATCCAGTGTGTGGATTCAGTAGTCTGCAAACACTTTCTCTGCAGAGTCCCAAAACTGGCGTTTTCAGCCCTTTACCGGCATGTGGAAGAGACAGCAGTCAGCACAGGGAAATATCTGCTCCTAAATCCAAAACGCAGCTATCTAACAGAACGGTTGTCAATGTGTGCACTCAACTTCCAGAGTTAATCCAGTGTGTGGATTCAGTAGTCTGCAAACACTTTCTCTGCAGAGTCCCAAAACAGGCGTTTTCAGCCCTTTACCGGCATGTGGAAGAGACAGCAGTCAGCACAGGGAAATATCTGCTCCTAAATCCAAAACGCAGCTATCTAACAGAACGGTTGTCTATGTGTGCACTCAACTTCCAGAGTTAAACCCGTGTGCGGATTCAGCAGTCTGCAAACACTTTCTCTGCAGAGTCCCAAAACAGGCGTTTTCAGCCCGTTACCGGCATATGGAAGAAACAGCAGTCAGCTCAGGGAAATATCTGCTTCTATATCCAAAACGCAGCTATCTAACAGAACGGTTGTCAATGTGTGCACTCAACTTCCAGAGTTAAACCCGTGTGTGGATTCAGCAGTCTGCAAACACTTTCTCTGCAGAGTCCCAAAACAGGCGTTTTCAGCCCATTACCGGCATATGGAAGAAACAGCAGTCAGCACAGGGAAATATCTGCTTCTAAATCCAAAACGCAGCTATCTAACAGAACGGTTGTCAATGTGTGCACTCAACTTCCAGAGTTAAATCCGTGTGTGGATTCAGCAGTCTGCAAACACTTTCTCTGCAGAGTACCAATAAAAGCGTTTTCAGCCCATTACCGGCATATGGAAGAAACAGCAGTCAGCACAGGGAAATATCTGCTTCTAAATCCAAAACGCAGCTACCTAACAGAACGGTTGTCAATGTGTGCACTCAACTTCCAGAGTTAAACCCGTGTGTGGATTCAGCAGTCTGCAAACACTTTCTCTGCAGAGTCCCAATACAGGCGGTTTCAGCCCATTACCGGCCTAAGGAAGAAACAGCAGTAAGCACAGGGAAATATCTGCTTCTAAATCCAAAACGCAGCTATCTAACAGAACGGTTGTCAATGTGTGCACTCAACTTCCAGAGTTAAACCTGAGTGTGGATTCAGCAGTCTGCAAACACTTTCTCTGCAGAGTCCCAAAACAGGTGTTTTCAGCCCATTACGGGCATATGGAAGAAACAGCAGTAAGCACAGCTAAATAGCTGCTTCTAAATCCAAAACGCAGCTATCTAACAGAACGGTTGTCAGAGTGTGCACTCAACTTCCAGAGTTAAACCCGTGTGTGGATTCAGCAGTCTGCAAACACTTTCTCTGCATAGTCACAAAACAGGCGTTTTCAGACCATTACCGGCATATGGAAGAAACAGCAGTCAGCACCGGGAAATATCTGCTTCTAAATCCAAAACGCAGCTATCTAACAGAACGGTTGTCAATGTGTGCCCTCAACTTCCAGAGTTAAACCCGTGTGTGGATTCAGCAGTCTGTAAACACTTTCTCTGCAGAGTCACAATACAGGCCGTTTCAGCCCATTACCGGCATAAGGAAGAAACAGCAGTCAGCACAGGGAAATATCTGCTTCTAAATCCAAAACGCAGCTATCTAACAGAACGGTTGTCAATGTCTGCACTCAACTTCCAGAGTTAAACCCATGTGTGGATTCAGCAGTCTGCAAACACTTTCTCTGCAGAGTCCCAAAACAGGCGTTTTCAGCCCATTACCGGCATATGGAAGAAACAGCAGTCAGCACAGGGAAATATCTGCTTCTAAATCCAAAACGCAGCTATCTAACAGAACGGTTGTCAATGTGTGCACTCAACTTCCAGAGTTAAACCCGTGTGCGGATTCAGCAGTCTGCAAAAACTTTCTCTGCAGATTCCCAAAACAGGCGTTTTCAGCCCGTTACCGGCATATGGAAGAAACAGCAGTCAGCACAGGGAAATATCTGCTTCTAAATCCAAAACGCAGCTATCTAACAGAACGGTTGTCAATGTGTGCACTCAACTTCCAGAGTTAAACCCGTGTGTGGATTCAGCAGTCTGCAAACACTTTCTCTGCAGAGTCCCAAAACAGGCGTTTTCAACCCATTACGGGCATATGGAAGAAACAGCAGTAAGCACAGGGAAATATCTGCTTCTAAATCCAAAACGCAGCTATCTAACAGAACGGTTGTCAATGTGTGCATTCAACTTCCAGAGTTAAACACGTGTGTGGATTCAGCAGTCTGCAAACACTTTCTCTGCAGAGTCCCAATACAGGCGGTTTCAGCCCATTACCGGCCTAAGGAAGAAACAGCAGTAAGCACAGGGAAATATCTGCTTCTAAATCCAAAACGCAGCTATCTAACAGAACGGTTGTCAATGTGTGCACTCAACTTCCAGAGTTAAATCCGTGTGTGGATTCAGCAGTCTGCAAACACTTTCTCTGCAGAGTACCAATACAAAAGTTTTCAGCCCATTACCGGCATATGGAAGAAACAGCAGTAAGCACAGGGAAATATCTGCTTCTAAATCCAAAACGCAGCTACCTAACAGAACGGTTGTCAATGTGTGCACTCAACTTCCAGAGTTAAACCCGTGTGTGGATTCAGCAGTCTGCAAAAACTTTCTCTGCAGAGTCCCAAAACAGGCGTTTTCAGCCCATTACCGGCATATGGAAGAAACTGCAGTCAGCACAAGGAAATATCTGCTTCTAAATCCAAAACGCAGCTATCTAACAGAACGGTTGTCAATGTGTGCACTCAACTTCCAGAGTTAAACCCGTGTGTGGATTCAGCAGTTTGCAAACCCTTTCTCTGCAGAGTCCCAAAGCAGGCGTTTTCAGTCCATTACCGGCATATGGAAGAAACAGCAGTCAGCACAGGGAAATATCTGCTTTAAATCCAAAACACAGCTATCTAACAGAACGGTTGTCAATGTGTGCACTCAACTTCCAGAGTTAAACCCGTGTGTGGATTCAGCAGTCTGCAAACACATTCTCTGCAGAGTCCCAAAACAGGCGTTTTCAGCCCATTACCGGCATATGGAAGAAACAGCAGTTAGCACAGGGAAATATCTGCTTCTAAATCCAAAACGCAGCTATCTAACAGGACGGTTGTCAATATGTGCACACAACTTCCTGAGTTAAACCCGTGTGTGGTTTCAGCAGTCTGCAAACACTTTATCTGCAGTCCCAAAACAGGCGTTTTCAGCCCATTACCGGCATATGGAAGCAACAGCAGTAAGCACAGGGAAATATCTGCTTCTGAATCCAAAACGCAGCTATCTAACAGAACGGTTGTCAATGTGTGCACTCAACTTCCAGAGTTAATCCAGTGTGTGGATTCAGTAGTCTGCAAACACTTTCTCTGCAGAGTCCCAAAACTGGCGTTTTCAGCCCTTTACCGGCATGTGGAAGAGACAGCAGTCAGCACAGGGAAATATCTGCTCCTAAATCCAAAACGCAGCTATCTAACAGAACGATTGTCAATGTGTGCACTCAACTTCCAGAGTTAATCCAGTGTGTGGATTCAGTAGTCTGCAAACACTTTCTCTGCAGAGTCCCAAAACAGGCGTTTTCAGCCCTTTACCGGCATGTGGAAGAGACAGCAGTCAGCACAGGGAAATATCTGCTCCTAAATCCAAAACGCAGCTATCTAACAGAACGGTTGTCTATGTGTGCACTCAACTTCCAGAGTTAAACCCGTGTGCGGATTCAGCAGTCTGCAAACACTTTCTCTGCAGAGTCCCAAAACAGGCGTTTTCAGCCCGTTACCGGCATATGGAAGAAACAGCAGTCAGCTCAGGGAAATATCTGCTTCTATATCCAAAACGCAGCTATCTAACAGAACGGTTGTCAATGTTTGCACTCAACTTCCAGAGTTAAACCCGTGTGTGGATTCAGCAGTCTGCAAACACTTTCTCTGCAGAGTCCCAAAACAGGCGTTTTCAGCCCATTACCGGCATATGGAAGAAACAGCAGTCAGCACAGGGAAATATCTGCTTCTAAATCCAAAACGCAGCTATCTAACAGAACGGTTGTCAATGTGTGCACTCAACTTCCAGAGTTAAATCCGTGTGTGGATTCAGCAGTCTGCAAACACTTTCTCTGCAGAGTACCAATACAAGCGTTTTCAGCCCATTACCGGCATATGGAAGAAACAGCAGTCAGCACAGGGAAATATCTGCTTCTAAATCCAAAACGCAGCTACCTAACAGAACGGTTGTCAATGTGTGCACTCAACTTCCAGAGTTAAACCCGTGTGTGGATTCAGCAGTCTGCAAAAACTTTCTCTGCAGAGTCCCAAAACAGGCGTTTTCAGCCCATTACCGGCATATGGAAGAAACAGCAGTCAGCACAGGGAAATATCTGCTTCTAAATCCAAAACGCAGCTATCTAACAGAACGGTTGTCAATGTGTGCACTCAACTTCCAGAGTTAAACCCGTGTGTGGATTCAGCAGTCTGTAAACACTTTCTCTGCAGAGTCCCAATACAGGCGGTTTCAGCCCATTACCGGCATAAGGAAGAAACAGCAGTCAGCACAGGGAAATATCTGCTTCTAAATCCAAAACGCAGCTATCTAACAGAACGGTTGTCAATGTGTGCACTCAACTTCCAGAGTTAAACCCATGTGTGGATTCAGCAGTCTGCAAACACTTTCTCTGCAGAGTCCCAATACAGGCGGTTTCAGCCCATTACCGGCCTAAGGAAGAAACAGCAGTCAGCACAGGGAAATATCTGCTTCTAAATCCAAAACGCAGCTATCTAACAGAACGGTTGTCAATGTGTGCACTCAACTTCCAGAGTTAAACCCGTGTGTGGATTCAGCAGTCTGCAAACACTTTCTCTGCAGAGTACCAATACAAGCGTTTTCAGCCCATTACCGGCATATGGAAGAAACAGCAGTAAGCACAGGGAAATATCTGCTTCTAAATCCAAAACGCAGCTATCTAACAGAACGGTTGTCAATGTTTGCCCTCAACTTCCAGAGTTAAACCCTTGTGTGGATTCAGCTGTCTTCAAACACTTTCTCTGCAGAGTACCAATACAGGCGGTTTCAGCCCATTACCGGCATAAGGAAGAAACAGCAGTCAGCACAGGGAAATATCTGCTTCTAAATACAAAACGCAGCTATCTAACAGAACGGTTGTCATTGTGTGCACTCAACTTCCAGAGTTCAACTCATTTGTGGATTCAGCAGTCTGCAAACACTTTCTCTGCAGAGTCCCAAAACAGGCGTTTTCAGGCCATTACCGTCATATGGAAGAAACAGCAGTCAGCACAGGGAAATATCTGCTTCTAAATCCAAAACGCAGCTATCTAACAGAACGGTTGTCAATGTGTGCACTCAACTTCCAGAGTTAAACCCGTGTGTGGATTCAGCAGTCTGCAAACACTTTCTCTGCAGAGTCCCAAAACAGGCGTTTTCGGCCCATTACCGTCATATGGAAGAAACAGCAGTCAGCACAGGGAAATATCTGCTTCTAAATCCAAAACGCAGCTATCTAACAGAACGGTTGTCAATGTGTGCACTCAACTTCCAGAGTTAAACCCGTGTGTGGATTCAGCAGTCTGCAAACACTTTCTCTGCAGAGTCCCCAAACAGGCGTTTTCAGCCCATTACCGGCATATGGAAGAAACAGCAGTAAGCACAGGGAAATATCTGCTTCTAAATCCAAAACGCAGCTATCTAACAGAACGGTTGTCAATGTGTGCACTCAACTTCCAGAGTTAAACCCGTGTGTGGATTCAGCAGTCTGCAAACACTTTCTCTGCAGAGTCCCAAAACAGGTGTTTTCAGCCCATTACCGGCATATGGAAGAAACAGCAGTAAGCACAGCTAAATATCTGCTTCTAAATACAAAACGCAGCTATCTAACAGAACGGTTGTCAATGTGTGCACTCAACTTACAGAGTTAAACCCGTGTGTGGATTCAGCAGTCTGCAAACAGTTTCTCTGCAGAGTCCCAAAACAGGCGTTTTCAGCCCTTTACCGGCATATGGAAGAAACAGCAGTAAGCACAGGGAAATATCTGCTTCTAAATCCAAAACGCAGCTATCTAACAGAACGGTTGTCAATGTGTGCCCTCAACTTCCAGAGGTAAACCCTTGTGTGGATTCAGCAGTCTTCAAACACTTTCTCTGCAGAGTACCAATACAGGCGGTTTCAGCCCATTACCGGCATAAGGAAGAAACAGCAGTAAGCACAGGGAAATATCTGCTTCTAAATACAAAACGCAGCTATCTAACAGAACGGTTGTCAATGTGTGCACTCAACTTCCAGAGTTCAACTCCTTTGTGGATTCAGCAGTCTGCAAACACTTTCTCTGCAGAGTCCCAAAACAGGCGTTTTCACCCCATTACCGTCATATGGAAGAAACAGCAGTCAGCACAGGGAAATATCTGCTTCTAAATCCAAAACGCAGCTATCTAACAGAACGGTTGTCAATGTGTGCACTCAACTTCCAGAGTTAAACCCGTGTGTGGATTCAGCAGTCTGCAAACACTTTCTCTGCAGAGTCCCAAAACAGGCGTTTTCAGCCCATTACCGTCATATGGAAGAAACAGCAGTCAGCACAGGGAAATATCTGCTTCTAAATCCAAACCGCAGCTATCTAACAGAACGGTTGTCAATGTGTGCACTCAACTTCCAGAGTTAAACCCGTGTGTGGATTCAGCAGTCTGCAAACACTTTCTCTGCAGAGTCCCAAAACAGGTGATTTCAGCCCATTACCGGCATATGGAAGAAACAGCAGTCAGCACAGGGAAGTATCTGCTTGTATATCCAAAACGCAGCTATCTAACAGAACAGTTGTCAATGTGTGCAGTCAACTTCCAGAATTAAACCCGTGTGTGGATTCAGCAGTCTGCAAACACTTTCTCTGCAGAGTCCCAAAACAGGCGTTTTCAGCCCATTACCGGCATATGGAAGAAACAACAGTCAGCACAGGGAAATATCTGCTTCTAAATCCAAAACGCAGCTATCTAACAGAACGGTTGTCAATGTGTGCACTCAACTTCCAGAGTTAAACCCATGTGTGGATTTAGCAGTTTGCAAACCCTTTCTCTGCAGAGTCCCAAAACAGGCGTTTTCACCCCTTTACCGGCCTATGGAAGAAACAGAAGTAAGCACAGGGAAATATCTGCTTCTAAATCCAAAACGCAGCTATCTAACAGAACGATTGTCAATGTGTGCACTCAACTTCCAGAGTTAAACCCGTGTGTGGATTCAGCAGTCTGCAAACACTTTCTCTGCAGAGTCCCAAAACAGGCGTTTTCAGCCCATTACCAGCATATGGCAGAAACAGCAGTAAGCACAGGGAAATATCGGCTTCTAAATCCAAAACGCAGCTATCTAACAGAACGGTTGTCAATGTGTGCCCTCAACTTCCAGAGTTAAACCCGAGAGTGAATTCAGCAGTCTTCAAACACTTTCTCTGCAGAGTACCAATACAGACGGTTTCAGCCCATTACCGGCATAAGGAAGAAACAGCAGTCAGCACAGGGAAATATCTGCTTCTAAATACAAAACGCAGCTATCTAACCGAACGGTTGTCAATGTGTGCACTCAACTTCCAGAGTTCAACTCGTTTGTGGATTCAGCAGTCTGCAAACACTTTCTCTGCAGAGTCCCAAAACAGGCGTTTTCAGCCCATTACCGTCATATGGAAGAAACAGCAGTCAGCACAGGGAAATATCTGCTTCTAAATCCAAAACGCAGCTATCTAACAGAACGGTTGTCAATGTGTGCACTCAACTTCCAGAGTTAAACCCGTGTGTGGATTCAGCAGTCTGCAAACACTTTCGCTGCAGAGTCCCAAAACAGGTGTTTTCAGCCCATTACCGGCATATGGAAGAAACAGCAGTAAGCACAGCTAAATATCTGCTTCTAAATCCAAAACGCAGCTATCTAACAGAACGGTTGTCAATGTGTGCACTCAACTTCCAGAGTTAAACCCGTGTGTGGATTCAGCAGTCTGAAAACACTTTCTCTGCAGAGTCCCAAAACAGGCGTTTTCAGCCCATTACCGGCATATGGAAGAAACAGCAGTAAGCACAGGGAAATATCTGCTTCTAAATCTAAAACGCAGCTATCTAACAGAACGGTTGTCAATGTGTGCACTCAACTTCCAGAGTTAAACCCGTGCGTGGATTCAGCAGTCTGCAAACACTTTCTCTGCAGAGTCCCAAAACAGGCGTTTTCAGCCCATTACCGGGATATGGAAGAAACAGCAGTCAGCACAGGGAAATATCCGCTTCTAAATCCAAAACGCAGCTATCTAACAGAAAGGCTGTCAATGTGTGCACTGAACTTCCAGAGTTAAACCCGTGTGTGGATTCAGCAGTCTGCAAACACTTTCTCTGCAGAGTCCCAAAACAGGCGTTTTCAGCCCATTACCGGCATATGGAAGAAACAGCAGTCAGCAAAGGGAAATATCTGCTTCTAAATCCAAAACGCAGCTATCTAACAGAACGGTTGTCAATGTGTGCACTCAACTTCCAGAGTTAAACACGTGTGTGGATTCACCAGTCTGCAAACACTTTCTCTGCAGAGTCCCAAAACAGGCGTTTTCAGCCCGTTACCAGCATATGGAAGAAACAGCAGTCAGCACAGGGAAATATCTGCTTCTAAATCCAAAATGCAGCTATCTAACAGAACGGTTGTCATTGTGTGCACTCAACTTACGGAGTTAAAACCGTGTGTGGATTCAGCAGTCAGCAAACACGTTCTCTGCAGAGTCCGAAAACAGGCGTTTTCAGCCCATTACCGACATATGGAAGAAAGAGTAGTAAGCACAGGGAAATATCTGCTTCTAAATCCAAAACGCAGATATCTAACAGAACGGCTGTCAATGCGTGCACTCAACTTCAAGAGTTAAACCCGGGTGTGGATTCAGCAGTCTGCAAACACGTTATCTGCAGAGTCCCAAAACAGGCGTTTTCAGCCCATTACCGACATATGGAAGAAACAGCAGTAAGCACAGGGAAATATCTGCTTCTAAATCCAAAACGCAGCTATCTAACAGAACGGTTGTCAATGTGTGCACACAACTTCCAGAGTTAAACCCGTGTGTGGATTCAGCAGTCTGCAAACACATTCTCTTCAGAGTCCAAAAACAGGCGTTTTCAGCCCATTACCGGCATAAGGAAGAAACAGCAGTAAGCACAGTTAAATATCTGCTTCTAAATCCAAAACACAGCTATCTAACAGAACGGTTGTCAAAGTGTGCACTCAACTTCCAGAGTTAAACCCGTGTGTGGACTCAGCAGTCTGCAAACACTTTCTCTGCAGAGTAATAAAACAGGGGTTTTCAGCCCATTACTGGCATAGGGAAGAAACAGCAGTCAGCACAGGGGAATATCTGCTTCTAAATCCAAAACGCAGCTATCTAACAGAACGGTTGTCAATGTGTGCACTCAACTTCCAGAGTTAAGCCCGTGTGTGGATTCAGCAGTCTGCAAACGCTTTCTCTGCAGAGTCCCAAAACAGGCGTTTTCAGCCCATTACCGGCATATGGAAGAAACAGCAGTAAGCACAGGGAATTATCAGCTTCTAAATGCAAAACGCAGCTATCTAACAGAACGGTTGTCAATGTGTGCACTCAACTACCCGAGTTAAACCTGTGTGTGGATTCAGCAGTCTGCAAACACTTTCTCTGCAGAGTCCCAAAACAGGCGTTCTCAGCCCATTACCGGCATATGGAAGAAACAGCAGTCAGCACAGGGAAATATCTGCTTCTAAATCCAAAACGCAGCTATCTAACAGAACGGTTGTCAATGTGTGCACTCAACTTCCAGAGTTAAACCAGTGTGTGGATTCAGCAGTCTGCAAACACTTTCTCTGCAGAGTCCCAAAACAGGCGTTTTCAGCCCATTACCGGCATATGGAAGAAACAGCAGTCAGCACAGGGAAATATCTGCTTCTAAATCCAAAACGCAGCTATCTAACAGAACGGTTGTCAATGTGTGCACTCAACTTCCAGAGTTAAACCCGTGTGTGGATTCAGAAGTCTGCAAACACTTTCTCTGCAGAGTCCCAAAACAGGCATTTTCAGTCCATTACCGGCATATGGAAGAAACTGCAGTCAGCACAGGGAAATATCTGCTTCTAAATCCAAAACGCAGCTATCTAACAGAACGGTTGTCAATGTGTGCACTCAACTTCCAGAGTTAAACACGTGTGTGGATTCAGCAGTCTGCAAACTCTTTCTCTGCAGAGTCCCAAAACAGGCGTTTTTAGCCCATTACCGGCATATGGAAGAAACAGCAGTAAGCACAGGGAAATATCTGCTTCTAAATCCAAAACGCAGCTATCTAACAGAACGGTGGTCAATGTGTGCACTCAACTTCCAGAGTTAAACCCGTGTGTGGATTCAGCAGTCTGCAAACACTTTCTCTGCAGAGTCCCAAAACAGGCGTTTTCAGCCCATTACCGGCATATGGAAGAAACAGCAGTAAGCACAGGGAAATATCTGCTTCTAAATTCAAAATGCAGCTGTCTAACAGAACGGTTGTCAATGTGTGCACTCAACTTCCAGAGTTAAACCCGTGTGTGGATTCATCAGTCTGCAAACACTTTCTCTGCTGAGTCCCAAAACAGGCGTTTTCAGCCCGTTACCGGCATATGGAAGAAACAGCAGTCAGCACAGGGAAATATCTGCTTTTAAATCCAAAACGCAGCTATCTAACAGAACGGTTGTCAAAGTGTGCACTCAACTTCCAGAGTTAAACCCGTGTGTGGATTCAGCAGTCTGCAAACAGTTTCTCTGCAGAGTCCCAAAACAGGCGTTTTCAGCCCATTACCGGCCTATGGAAGAAACAGCAGTAAGCACTGGGAAATATCTGCTTCTAAATCCAAAGCGCAGCTATCTAACAGAACGGTTGTCAACGTGTGCACTCAACTTCCAGAGTTAAACCCGTGTGTGGATTCAGCAGTCTGCAAACACTTTCTCTGCAGAGTCCCAACACAGGCGTTTTCAGCCCATTACCGGCATATGGAAGAAACTGCAGTAAGCACAGGGAAATATCTGCTTCTAAATCCAAAACACATCTTTGTAACAGAACGATTGTCAATGTGTACAATCAACTTCCAGAGTTAAACCCGTGTGTGGATTCAGCAGTTTGAAAACACTTTCTCTGCAGAGTCCCAAAACAGGCGTTTTCAGCCCATTACCGGCATATGGAAGAAACAGCAGTAAGCACAGGGAAATATCTGCTTCTAAATCCAAAACGCAGCTATCTAACATAAAGGTTCTCAATGTTGGCACTCAACTTCCAGAGTTAAACCCATGTGTGGATTCAACAGTCTGAAAACACTTTCTCTGCAGAGTCCCAAAACAGGTGTTTTCAGCCCATTACCGGCATATGGAAGAAACAGCAGTAAGTACAGGGAAATATCTGCTTCTAAATCCAAAATGCAGCTATCTAACAGAACGGTTGTCAATGTGTGCACTCAACTTCCAGAGTTAAACCCGTGTGTGGATTCAGCAGTCTGCAAACACTTTCTCTGCAGAGTCCCAAAACAGGTGTTTTCAGCCCATTACCGGCATATGGAAGAAACAGCAGTAAGCACAGGGAAATATCTGCTTCTAAATCCAAAACGCAGCTATCTAACAGCATGGTTGTCAATGTGTGCACTCAACTTCCAGAGTTAAACCCGTGTGTGGATTCAGCAGTCTGCAAACACTTTCTCTGCAGAGTCCCAAAACAGGCGTTTTCAGCCCATTACGGGCATATGGAAGAAACAGCAGTAAGCACAGGGAAATATATGCTTCTAAATCAAAAACGCAGCTATCTAACAGAACGGTTGTCAATGTGTGCACTCAACTTCCAGAGTTAAACCCGTGTGTGGTTTCAGCAGTCTGCAAACAGTTTCTCTGCAGAGTCCCAAAACAGGCGTTTTCAGCCCATTACCGGCATATGGAAGAAACAGCAGTCAGCACAGGGAAATATCTGCTTCTAAATACAAAACGCAGCTATCTAACAGAACGATTGTCAATGTGTGCAATCAACTTCCAGAGTTAAACCCGTGTGTGGATTCAGCAGTCTGCAAACACTTTCTCTGCAGAGTCCCAAAACAGGCGTTTTCAGCCCATTACCGGCATATGGAAGAAACAGCAGTCAGCACAGGGAAATATCTACTTCTAAATCCAAAACGCAGCTATCTAACAGAACGGTTGTCAATGTGTGCACTCAACTTCCAGAGTTAAACCCGTGTGTGGATTCAGCAGTCTGCAAACACTTTCTCTGCAGAGTCCCAAAACAGGCGTTTTCAGCCCATTACCGGCATAAGGAAGAAAAAGCAGTCAGCACAGGGAAATATCTGCTTCTAAATCCAAAACACAGCTATCTAACAGAACGGTTGTCAATGTGTGCACTCAACTTCCAGAGTTAAACCCGTGTGTGGATTCAGCAGTCTGCAAACACTTTCTCTGCAGAGTCCCAAAACAGGCGTTTTCAGCCCTTTACCGGCATATGGAAGAAACAGCAGTCAGCACAGGGAAATATCTGCTTCTAAATCCAAAACGCAGCTATCTAACAGAACGGTTGTCAATGTGTGCACTCAACTTCCAGAGTTAAACCCGTGTGTGGATTCAGCAGTCTGCAAACACTTTCTCTGCAGAGTCACAAAACAGGCGTTTTTAGCCCATTACCGGCATATGGAAGAAACAGCAGTCAGCACAGGGAAATATCTGCTTCTAAATCCAAAACGCAGCTATCTAACAGAACGGTTGTCAATGTGTGCAGTCAACTTCCAGAGTTAAACCCGTGTGTGGATTCAGCAGTCTGCAAACACTTTCTCTGCAGAGTCCCAAAAGAGGCGTTTTCAGCCCATTACCATCATATGGAAGAAACAGCAGTCAGCACAGGGAAATATCTGCTTCTAAATCCAAAACGCAGCTATCTATCAGAACGGTTGTCAATGTGTGCACTCAACTTCCAGAGTTAAACCCGTGTGTGGATTCAGCAGTCTGCAAACACTTTCTCTGCAGGGTCCCAAAACAGGCGTTTTCACCACTTTACCGGCATATGGAAGAAACAGCAGTCAGCACAGGGAAATATCTGCTTCTAAATCAAAAACGCAGCTATCTAACAGAACGGTTGTCAATGTGTGCACTCAACTTCCAGAGTTAAACCCGTGTGTGGATTCAGCAGTCTGCAAACAGTTTCTCTGCAGTGTCCCAAAACAGGCGTTTTCAGCCCATTACCGGCATATGGAAGAAACAGCAGTCAGCACAGGGAAATATCTGCTTCTAAATCCAAAACGCAGCTATCTAACAGAACGATTGTCAATGTGTGCAATCAACTTCCAGAGTTAAACCCGTGTGTGGATTCAGCAGTCTGAAAACACTTTCTCTGCAGAGTCCCAAAACAGGCGTTTTCAGCCCATTACCGGCATATGGAAGAAACAGCAGTAAGCAGAGGGAAATATCTGCTTCTAAATCCAAAACGCAGCTATCTAACAGAACGGTTGTCAATGTGTGCACTCAACATCCAGAGTTAAACCCGTGCGTGGATTCAGCAGTCTGCAAACACTTTCTCTGCAGAGTCCCAAAACAGGCGTTTTCAGCCCATTACCGGGATATGGAAGAAACAGCAGTCAGCACAGGGAAATATCCGCTTCTAAATCCAAAACGCAGCTATCTAACAGAACGGTTGTCAATGTGTGCACTGAACTTCCAGAGTTAAACCCGTGTGTGGATTCAGCAGTCTGCAAACACTTTCTCTGCAGAGTCCCAAAACAGGCGTTTTCAGCCCATTACCGGCATATGGAAGAAACAGCAGTAAGCACAGGGAAATATCTGCTTCTAAATCCAAAACGCAGCTATCTAACAGAACGGTTGTCAATATGTGCACTCAACTTCCAGAGTTAAACCCGTGTGTGAATTCAGCAGTCTGCAAACACTTTATCTGCAGTCCCAAAACAGGCGTTTTCAGCCCATTACCGGCATATGGAAGAAACAGCAGTAAGCACAGGGAAATATCTGCTTCTAAATCCAAAACGCAGCTATCTAACAGAACGGTTGTCAATGTGTGCACTCAACTTCCAGAGTTAAACCCGAGTGTGGATTCAGCAGTCTGCAAACACTTTCTCTGCAGAGTCCCAAAACAGGTGTTTTCAGCCCATTACCGGCATATGGAAGAAACAGCAGTAAGCACAGCTAAATAGCTGCTTCTAAATCCAAAACGCAGCTATCTAACAGAACGGTTGTCAGAGTGTGCACTCAACTTCCAGAGTTAAACCCGTGTGTGGATTCAGCAGTCTGCAAACACTTTCTCTGCATAGTCACAAAACAGGCGTTTTCAGACCATTACCGGCATATGGAAGAAACAGCAGTCAGCACAGGGAAATATCTGCTTCTAAATCCAAAACGCAGCTATCTAACAGAACGGTTGTCAATGTGTGCCCTCAACTTCCGGAGTTAAACCCGTGTGTGGATTCAGCAGTCTGTAAACACTTTCTCTGCAGAGTCCCAATACAGGCGGTTTCAGCCCATTACCGGCATAAGGAAGAAACAGCAGTCAGCACAGGGAAATATCTGCTTCTAAATCCAAAACGCAGCTATCTAACAGAACGGTTGTCAATGTGTGCACTCAACTTCCAGAGTTAAACCCATGTGTGGATTCAGCAGACTGCAAACACTTTCTCTGCAGAGTCCCAAAACAGGCGTTTTCAGCCCATTACCGGCATATGGAAGAAACAGCAGTCAGCACAGAGAAATATCTGCTTCTGAATCCAAAACGCAGCTATCTAACAGAACGGTTGTCAATGTGTGCACTCAACTTCCAGAGCTAAACCCGTGTGCGGATTCAGCAGTCTGCAAACACTTTCTCTGCAGATTCCCAAAACAGGCGTTTTCAGCCTGTTACCGGCATATGGAAGAAACAGCAGTCAGCACAGGGAAATATCTGCTTCTAAATCCAAAACGCAGCTATCTAACAGAACGGTTGTCAATGTGTGCACTCAACTTCCAGAGTTAAACCCGTGTGTGGATTCAGCAGTCTGCAAACACTTTCTCTGCAGAGTCCCAAAACAGGCGTTTTCAACCCATTACGGGCATTTGGAAGAAACAGCAGTAAGCACAGGGAAATATCTGCTTCTAAATCCAAAACGCAGCTATCTAACAGAACGGTTGTCAATGTGTGCATTCAACTTCCAGAGTTAAACACGTGTGTGGATTCAGCAGTCTGCAAACACTTTCTCTGCAGAGTCCCAATACAGGCGGTTTCAGCCCATTACCGGCCTAAGGAAGAAACAGCAGTAAGCACAGGGAAATATCTGCTTCTAAATCCAAAACGCAGCTATCTAACAGAACGGTTGTCAATGTGTGCACTCAACTTCCAGAGTTAAATCCGTGTGTGGATTCAGCAGTCTGCAAACACTTTCTCTGCAGAGTCCCAAAACAGGCGTTTTCAGCCCTTTACCGGCATATGGAAGAAACAGCAGTAAGCACAGGGAAATATCTGCTTCTAAATCCAAAACGCAGCTACCTAACAGAACGGTTGTCAATGTGTGCACTCAACTTCCAGAGTTAAACCCGTGTGTGGATTCAGCAGTCTGCAAAAACTTTCTCTGCAGAGTCCCAAAACAGGCGTTTTCAGCCCTTTACCGGCATATGGAAGAAACAGCAGTAAGCACAGGGAAATATCTGCTTCTAAATCCAAAACGCAGCTACCTAACAGAACGGTTGTCAAAGTGTGCACTCAACTTCCAGAGTTAAACCCGAGAGTGAATTCAGCAGTCTTCAAACACTTTCTCTGCAGAGTACCAATACAGACGGTTTCAGCCCATTACCGGCATAAGGAAGAAACAGCAGTCAGCACAGGGAAATATCTGCTTCTAAATACAAAACGCAGCTATCTAACCGAACGGTTGTCAATGTGTGCACTCAACTTCCAGAGTTCAACTCGTTTGTGGATTCAGCAGTCTGCAAACACTTTCTCTGCAGAGTCCCAAAACAGGCGTTTTCAGCCCATTACCGTCATATGGAAGAAACAGCAGTCAGCACAGGGAAATATCTGCTTCTAAATCCAAAACGCAGCTATCTAACAGAACGGTTGTCAATGTGTGCACTCAACTTCCAGAGTTAAACCCGTGTGTGGATTCAGCAGTCTGCAAACACTTTCTCTGCAGAGTCCCAAAACAGGTGTTTTCAGCCCATTACCGGCATATGGAAGAAACAGCAGTAAGCACAGCTAAATATCTGCTTCTAAATCCAAAACGCAGCTATCTAACAGAACGGTTGTCAATGTGTGCACTCAACTTCCAGAGTTAAACCCGTGTGTGGATTCAGCAGTCTGAAAACACTTTCTCTGCAGAGTCCCAAAACAGGCGTTTTCAGCCCATTACCGGCATATGGAAGAAACAGCAGTAAGCACAGGGAAATATCTGCTTCTAAATCTAAAACGCAGCTATCTAACAGAACGGTTGTCAATGTGTGCACTCAACTTCCAGAGTTAAACCCGTGCGTGGATTCAGCAGTCTGCAAACACTTTCTCTGCAGAGTCCCAAAACAGGCGTTTTCAGCCCATTACCGGGATATGGAAGAAACAGCAGTCAGCACAGGGAAATATCCGCTTCTAAATCCAAAACGCAGCTATCTAACAGAAAGGCTGTCAATGTGTGCACTGAACTTCCAGAGTTAAACCCGTGTGTGGATTCAGCAGTCTGCAAACACTTTCTCTGCAGAGTCCCAAAACAGGCGTTTTCAGCCCATTACCGGCATATGGAAGAAACAGCAGTCAGCAAAGGGAAATATCTGCTTCTAAATCCAAAACGCAGCTATCTAACAGAACGGTTGTCAATGTGTGCACTCAACTTCCAGAGTTAAACACGTGTGTGGATTCACCAGTCTGCAAACACTTTCTCTGCAGAGTCCCAAAACAGGCGTTTTCAGCCCGTTACCAGCATATGGAAGAAACAGCAGTCAGCACAGGGAAATATCTGCTTCTAAATCCAAAATGCAGCTATCTAACAGAACGGTTGTCATTGTGTGCACTCAACTTACGGAGTTAAAACCGTGTGTGGATTCAGCAGTCAGCAAACACGTTCTCTGCAGAGTCCGAAAACAGGCGTTTTCAGCCCATTACCGACATATGGAAGAAAGAGTAGTAAGCACAGGGAAATATCTGCTTCTAAATCCAAAACGCAGATATCTAACAGAACGGCTGTCAATGCGTGCACTCAACTTCAAGAGTTAAACCCGGGTGTGGATTCAGCAGTCTGCAAACACGTTATCTGCAGAGTCCCAAAACAGGCGTTTTCAGCCCATTACCGACATATGGAAGAAACAGCAGTAAGCACAGGGAAATATCTGCTTCTAAATCCAAAACGCAGCTATCTAACAGAACGGTTGTCAATGTGTGCACACAACTTCCAGAGTTAAACCCGTGTGTGGATTCAGCAGTCTGCAAACACATTCTCTTCAGAGTCCAAAAACAGGCGTTTTCAGCCCATTACCGGCATAAGGAAGAAACAGCAGTAAGCACAGTTAAATATCTGCTTCTAAATCCAAAACACAGCTATCTAACAGAACGGTTGTCAATGTGTGCACTCAACTTCCAGAGTTAAACCCGTGTGTGGACTCAGCAGTCTGCAAACACTTTCTCTGCAGAGTAATAAAACAGGGGTTTTCAGCCCATTACTGGCATAGGGAAGAAACAGCAGTCAGCACAGGGGAATATCTGCTTCTAAATCCAAAACGCAGCTATCTAACAGAACGGTTGTCAATGTGTGCACTCAACTTCCAGAGTTAAGCCCGTGTGTGGATTCAGCAGTCTGCAAACGCTTTCTCTGCAGAGTCCCAAAACAGGCGTTTTCAGCCCATTACCGGCATATGGAAGAAACAGCAGTAAGCACAGGGAATTATCAGCTTCTAAATGCAAAACGCAGCTATCTAACAGAACGGTTGTCAATGTGTGCACTCAACTACCCGAGTTAAACCTGTGTGTGGATTCAGCAGTCTGCAAACACTTTCTCTGCAGAGTCCCAAAACAGGCGTTCTCAGCCCATTACCGGCATATGGAAGAAACAGCAGTCAGCACAGGGAAATATCTGCTTCTAAATCCAAAACGCAGCTATCTAACAGAACGGTTGTCAATGTGTGCACTCAACTTCCAGAGTTAAACCAGTGTGTGGATTCAGCAGTCTGCAAACACTTTCTCTGCAGAGTCCCAAAACAGGCGTTTTCAGCCCATTACCGGCATATGGAAGAAACAGCAGTCAGCACAGGGAAATATCTGCTTCTAAATCCAAAACGCAGCTATCTA
Source organism: Aotus nancymaae (assembly GCF_030222135.1). Taxonomy (NCBI): domain Eukaryota; kingdom Metazoa; phylum Chordata; class Mammalia; order Primates; family Aotidae; genus Aotus; species Aotus nancymaae. The sequence goes on from NW_026988977.1 coordinate 85,530, forward strand.
ACAGAACGGTTGTCAATGTGTGCACTCAACTTCCAGAGTTAAACCCGTGTGTGGATTCAGAAGTCTGCAAACACTTTCTCTGCAGAGTCCCAAAACAGGCATTTTCAGTCCATTACCGGCATATGGAAGAAACTGCAGTCAGCACAGGGAAATATCTGCTTCTAAATCCAAAACGCAGCTATCTAACAGAACGGTTGTCAATGTGTGCACTCAACTTCCAGAGTTAAACACGTGTGTGGATTCAGCAGTCTGCAAACTCTTTCTCTGCAGAGTCCCAAAACAGGCGTTTTTAGCCCATTACCGGCATATGGAAGAAACAGCAGTAAGCACAGGGAAATATCTGCTTCTAAATCCAAAACGCAGCTATCTAACAGAACGGTGGTCAATGTGTGCACTCAACTTCCAGAGTTAAACCCGTGTGTGGATTCAGCAGTCTGCAAACACTTTCTCTGCAGAGTCCCAAAACAGGCGTTTTCAGCCCATTACCGGCATATGGAAGAAACAGCAGTAAGCACAGGGAAATATCTGCTTCTAAATTCAAAATGCAGCTGTCTAACAGAACGGTTGTCAATGTGTGCACTCAACTTCCAGAGTTAAACCCGTGTGTGGATTCATCAGTCTGCAAACACTTTCTCTGCTGAGTCCCAAAACAGGCGTTTTCAGCCCGTTACCGGCATATGGAAGAAACAGCAGTCAGCACAGGGAAATATCTGCTTTTAAATCCAAAACGCAGCTATCTAACAGAACGGTTGTCAAAGTGTGCACTCAACTTCCAGAGTTAAACCCGTGTGTGGATTCAGCAGTCTGCAAACAGTTTCTCTGCAGAGTCCCAAAACAGGCGTTTTCAGCCCATTACCGGCCTATGGAAGAAACAGCAGTAAGCACTGGGAAATATCTGCTTCTAAATCCAAAGCGCAGCTATCTAACAGAACGGTTGTCAACGTGTGCACTCAACTTCCAGAGTTAAACCCGTGTGTGGATTCAGCAGTCTGCAAACACTTTCTCTGCAGAGTCCCAACACAGGCGTTTTCAGCCCATTACCGGCATATGGAAGAAACTGCAGTAAGCACAGGGAAATATCTGCTTCTAAATCCAAAACACATCTTTGTAACAGAACGATTGTCAATGTGTACAATCAACTTCCAGAGTTAAACCCGTGTGTGGATTCAGCAGTTTGAAAACACTTTCTCTGCAGAGTCCCAAAACAGGCGTTTTCAGCCCATTACCGGCATATGGAAGAAACAGCAGTAAGCACAGGGAAATATCTGCTTCTAAATCCAAAACGCAGCTATCTAACATAAAGGTTCTCAATGTTGGCACTCAACTTCCAGAGTTAAACCCATGTGTGGATTCAACAGTCTGAAAACACTTTCTCTGCAGAGTCCCAAAACAGGTGTTTTCAGCCCATTACCGGCATATGGAAGAAACAGCAGTAAGTACAGGGAAATATCTGCTTCTAAATCCAAAATGCAGCTATCTAACAGAACGGTTGTCAATGTGTGCACTCAACTTCCAGAGTTAAACCCGTGTGTGGATTCAGCAGTCTGCAAACACTTTCTCTGCAGAGTCCCAAAACAGGTGTTTTCAGCCCATTACCGGCATATGGAAGAAACAGCAGTAAGCACAGGGAAATATCTGCTTCTAAATCCAAAACGCAGCTATCTAACAGAATGGTTGTCAATGTGTGCACTCAACTTCCAGAGTTAAACCCGTGTGTGGATTCAGCAGTCTGCAAACACTTTCTCTGCAGAGTCCCAAAACAGGCGTTTTCAGCCCATTACGGGCATATGGAAGAAACAGCAGTAAGCACAGGGAAATATCTGCTTCTAAATCAAAAACGCAGCTATCTAACAGAACGGTTGTCAATGTGTGCACTCAACTTCCAGAGTTAAACCCGTGTGTGGTTTCAGCAGTCTGCAAACAGTTTCTCTGCAGAGTCCCAAAACAGGCGTTTTCAGCCCATTACCGGCATATGGAAGAAACAGCAGTCAGCACAGGGAAATATCTGCTTCTAAATACAAAACGCAGCTATCTAACAGAACGATTGTCAATGTGTGCAATCAACTTCCAGAGTTAAACCCGTGTGTGGATTCAGCAGTCTGCAAACACTTTCTCTGCAGAGTCCCAAAACAGGCGTTTTCAGCCCATTACCGGCATATGGAAGAAACAGCAGTCAGCACAGGGAAATATCTGCTTCTAAATCCAAAACGCAGCTATCTAACAGAACGGTTGTCAATGTGTGCACTCAACTTCCAGAGTTAAACCCGTGTGTGGATTCAGCAGTCTGCAAACACTTTCTCTGCAGAGTCCCAAAACAGGCGTTTTCAGCCCATTACCGGCATAAGGAAGAAAAAGCAGTCAGCACAGGGAAATATCTGCTTCTAAATCCAAAACACAGCTATCTAACAGAACGGTTGTCAATGTGTGCACTCAACTTCCAGAGTTAAACCCGTGTGTGGATTCAGCAGTCTGCAAACACTTTCTCTGCAGAGTCCCAAAACAGGCGTTTTCAGCCCTTTACCGGCATATGGAAGAAACAGCAGTCAGCACAGGGAAATATCTGCTTCTAAATCCAAAACGCAGCTATCTAACAGAACGGTTGTCAATGTGTGCACTCAACTTCCAGAGTTAAACCCGTGTGTGGATTCAGCAGTCTGCAAACACTTTCTCTGCAGAGTCACAAAACAGGCGTTTTTAGCCCATTACCGGCATATGGAAGAAACAGCAGTCAGCACAGGGAAATATCTGCTTCTAAATCCAAAACGCAGCTATCTATCAGAACGGTTGTCAATGTGTGCACTCAACTTCCAGAGTTAAACCCGTGTGTGGATTCAGCAGTCTGCAAACACTTTCTCTGCAGGGTCCCAAAACAGGCGTTTTCACCACTTTACCGGCATATGGAAGAAACAGCAGTCAGCACAGGGAAATATCTGCTTCTAAATCAAAAACGCAGCTATCTAACAGAACGGTTGTCAATGTGTGCACTCAACTTCCAGAGTTAAACCCGTGTGTGGATTCAGCAGTCTGCAAACAGTTTCTCTGCAGTGTCCCAAAACAGGCGTTTTCAGCCCATTACCGGCATATGGAAGAAACAGCAGTCAGCACAGGGAAATATCTGCTTCTAAATCCAAAACGCAGCTATCTAACAGAACGATTGTCAATGTGTGCAATCAACTTCCAGAGTTAAACCCGTGTGTGGATTCAGCAGTCTGAAAACACTTTCTCTGCAGAGTCCCAAAACAGGCGTTTTCAGCCCATTACCGGCATATGGAAGAAACAGCAGTAAGCAGAGGGAAATATCTGCTTCTAAATCCAAAACGCAGCTATCTAACAGAACGGTTGTCAATGTGTGCACTCAACTTCCAGAGTTAAACCCGTGCGTGGATTCAGCAGTCTGCAAACACTTTCTCTGCAGAGTCCCAAAACAGGCGTTTTCAGCCCATTACCGGGATATGGAAGAAACAGCAGTCAGCACAGGGAAATATCCGCTTCTAAATCCAAAACGCAGCTATCTAACAGAACGGTTGTCAATGTGTGCACTGAACTTCCAGAGTTAAACCCGTGTGTGGATTCAGCAGTCTGCAAACACTTTCTCTGCAGAGTCCCAAAACAGGCGTTTTCAGCCCATTACCGGCATATGGAAGAAACAGCAGTAAGCACAGGGAAATATCTGCTTCTAAATCCAAAACGCAGCTATCTAACAGAACGGTTGTCAATATGTGCACTCAACTTCCAGAGTTAAACCCGTGTGTGAATTCAGCAGTCTGCAAACACTTTATCTGCAGTCCCAAAACAGGCGTTTTCAGCCCATTACCGGCATATGGAAGAAACAGCAGTAAGCACAGGGAAATATCTGCTTCTAAATCCAAAACGCAGCTATCTAACAGAACGGTTGTCAATGTGTGCACTCAACTTCCAGAGTTAAACCCGAGTGTGGATTCAGCAGTCTGCAAACACTTTCTCTGCAGAGTCCCAAAACAGGTGTTTTCAGCCCATTACCGGCATATGGAAGAAACAGCAGTAAGCACAGCTAAATAGCTGCTTCTAAATCCAAAACGCAGCTATCTAACAGAACGGTTGTCAGAGTGTGCACTCAACTTCCAGAGTTAAACCCGTGTGTGGATTCAGCAGTCTGCAAACACTTTCTCTGCATAGTCACAAAACAGGCGTTTTCAGACCATTACCGGCATATGGAAGAAACAGCAGTCAGCACAGGGAAATATCTGCTTCTAAATCCAAAACGCAGCTATCTAACAGAACGGTTGTCAATGTGTGCCCTCAACTTCCGGAGTTAAACCCGTGTGTGGATTCAGCAGTCTGTAAACACTTTCTCTGCAGAGTCCCAATACAGGCGGTTTCAGCCCATTACCGGCATAAGGAAGAAACAGCAGTCAGCACAGGGAAATATCTGCTTCTAAATCCAAAACGCAGCTATCTAACAGAACGGTTGTCAATGTGTGCACTCAACTTCCAGAGTTAAACCCATGTGTGGATTCAGCAGTCTGCAAACACTTTCTCTGCAGAGTCCCAAAACAGGCGTTTTCAGCCCATTACCGGCATATGGAAGAAACAGCAGTCAGCACAGAGAAATATCTGCTTCTGAATCCAAAACGCAGCTATCTAACAGAACGGTTGTCAATGTGTGCACTCAACTTCCAGAGCTAAACCCGTGTGCGGATTCAGCAGTCTGCAAACACTTTCTCTGCAGATTCCCAAAACAGGCGTTTTCAGCCTGTTACCGGCATATGGAAGAAACAGCAGTCAGCACAGGGAAATATCTGCTTCTAAATCCAAAACGCAGCTATCTAACAGAACGGTTGTCAATGTGTGCACTCAACTTCCAGAGTTAAACCCGTGTGTGGATTCAGCAGTCTGCAAACACTTTCTCTGCAGAGTCCCAAAACAGGCGTTTTCAACCCATTACGGGCATTTGGAAGAAACAGCAGTAAGCACAGGGAAATATCTGCTTCTAAATCCAAAACGCAGCTATCTAACAGAACGGTTGTCAATGTGTGCATTCAACTTCCAGAGTTAAACACGTGTGTGGATTCAGCAGTCTGCAAACACTTTCTCTGCAGAGTCCCAATACAGGCGGTTTCAGCCCATTACCGGCCTAAGGAAGAAACAGCAGTCAGCACAGGGAAATATCTGCTTCTAAATCCAAAACGCAGCTATCTAACAGAACGGTTGTCAATGTGTGCACTCAACTTCCAGAGTTAAATCCGTGTGTGGATTCAGCAGTCTGCAAACACTTTCTCTGCAGAGTCCCAAAACAGGCGTTTTCAGCCCTTTACCGGCATATGGAAGAAACAGCAGTAAGCACAGGGAAATATCTGCTTCTAAATCCAAAACGCAGCTACCTAACAGAACGGTTGTCAATGTGTGCACTCAACTTCCAGAGTTAAACCCGTGTGTGGATTCAGCAGTCTGCAAAAACTTTCTCTGCAGAGTCCCAAAACAGGCGTTTTCAGCCCATTACCGGCATATGGAGGAAACAGCAGTCAGCACAAGGAAATATCTGCTTCTAAATCCAAAACACAGCTATCTAACAGAACGGTTGTCAATGTGTGCACTCAACTTCCAGAGTTAAACCCGTGTGTGGATTCAGCAGTCTGCAAACACTTTCTCTGCAGAGTCCCAAAACAGGCGTTTTCAGTCCATTACCGGCATATGGAAGAAACAGCAGTCAGCACAGGGAAATATCTGCTTTAAATCCAAAACACAGCTATCTAACAGAACGGTTGTCAATGTGTGCACTCAACTTCCAGAGTTAAACCCGTGTGTGGATTCAGCAGTCTGCAAACACATTCTCTGCAGAGTCCCAAAACAGGCGTTTTCAGCCCATTACCGGCATATGGAAGAAACAGCAGTTAGCACAGGGAAATATCTGCTTCTAAATCCAAAACGCAGCTATCTAACAGGACGGTTGTCAATATGTGCACTCAACTTCCAGAGTTAAACCCGTGTGTGGTTTCAGCAGTCTGCAAACACTTTATCTGCAGTCCCAAAACAGGCGTTTTCAGCCCATTACCGGCATATGGAAGCAACAGCAGTAAGCACAGGGAAATATCTGCTTCTGAATCCAAAACGCAGCTATCTAACAGAACGGTTGTCAATGTGCGCACTCAACTTCCAGAGTTAAACCCAAGTGTGGATTCAGCAGTCTGCAAACACTTTCTCTGCAGAGTCCCCAAACAGGTGTTTTCAGCCCATTACCGGCATATGGAAGAAACAGCAGTAAGCACAGCTAAATAGCTTCTTCTAAATCCAAAACGCAGCTATCTAACAGAACGGTTGTCAGAGTGTGCACTCAACTTCCAGAGTTAAACCCGTGTGTGGATTCAGCAGTCTGCAAACACTTTCTCTGCATAGTCACAAAACAGGCGTTTTCAGACCATTACCGGCATATGGAAGAAACAGCAGTCAGCACAGGGAAATATCTGCTTCTAAATCCAAAACGCAGCTATCTAACAGAACAGTTGTCAATGTGTGCCCTCAACTTCCAGAGTTAAACCCGTGTGTGGATTCAGCAGTCTGTAAACACTTTCTCTGCAGAGTCCCAATACAGGCGTTTTCAGCCCATTACCGGCATAAGGAAGAAACAGCAGTAAGCACAGGGAAATATCTGCTTCTAAATCCAAAACGCAGCTATCTAACAGAACGGTTGTCAATGTGTGAACTCAACTTCCAGAGTGAAACCCATGTGTGGATTCAGCAGTCTGCAAACACTTTCTCTGCAGAGTCCCAAAACAGGCGTTTTCAGCCCATTACCGGCATATGGAAGAAACAGCAGTCAGCACAGGGAAATATCTGCTTCTAAATCCAAAACGCAGCTATCTAACAGAACGGTTGTCAATGTGTGCACTCAACTTCCAGAGTTAAACCTGTGTGTGGATTCAGCAGTCTGCAAACACTTTCTCTGCAGAGTCCCAAAACAGGCGTTTTCAGCCCATTACCGGCATATGGAAGAAACAGCAGTCAGCTCAGGGAAATATCTGCTTCTATATCCAAAACGCAGCTATCTAACAGAACGGTTGTCAATGTGTGCACTCAACTTCCAGAGTTAAACCCGTGTGTGGATTCAGCAGTCTGCAAACACTTTCTCTGCAGAGTCCCAAAACAGGCATTTTCAGCCCATTACCGGCATATGGAAGAAACAGCAGTCAGCACAGGGAAATATCTGCTTCTAAATCCAAAACGCAGCTATCTAACAGAACGGTTGTCAATGTGTGCACTCAACTTCCAGAGTTTAACCCGTGTGTGGATTCAGCAGTCTGCAAACACTTTCTCTGCAGAGTCCCAAAACAGGCGTTTTCAGCCCATTACCGGCATATGGAAGAAACAGCTGTAAGCACAGGGAAATATCTGCTTTAAATCCAAAACGCAGCTATCTAACAGAATGGTTGTCAATGTGTGCACTCAATTTCCAGAGTTAAACCCGAGTGTGGATTCAGCAGTCTGCAGACACTTTCTCTGCAGAGTCCCAAAACAGGTGTTTTCCGCCCATTACCGGCATATGGAAGAAACAGCAGAAGGAACAGCTAAATATCTGCTTCTAAATCCAAAACGCAGCTATCTAACAGAACGGTTGTCAGAGTGTGTACTCAACTTCCAGAGTTAAACCCGTGTGTGGATTCAGCAGTCTGCAAACACTTTCTCTGCAGAGTCCCAAAACAGTCGTTTTCAGACCATTACCGGTATATGGAAGAAACAGCAGTCAGCACAGGGAAATATCTGCTTCTAAATCCTAAACGCAGCTATCTAACAGAATGGTTGTCAATGTGTGCACTCAACTTCCAGAGTTAAACCCGTGTGTGGATTCAGCAGTCTGCAAACACTTTCTCTGCAGAGTCTCAAAACAGGCGTTTTCAGCCCATTACCGGCATATGGAAGAAACAGCAGTAAGCACAGGTAAATATCTGCTTCTAAATCCAAAACGCAGCTATCTAACAGAACGGTTGTCAATGTGTGCACTCAACTTCCAGAGTTAAACCCGTGTGTGGATTCAGCAGTCTGCAAACACTTTCTCTGCAGAGTCCCAAAACAGGCGTTTTCAGCCCATTACCAGCTTATGGAAGAAACAGCAGTAAGCACAGGGAAATAACTGCTTCTAAATCCAAAACGCAGCTATCTAACAGAACGGTTGTCAATGTGTGCACTCAACTTCCAGAGTTAATCCAGTGTGTGGATTCAGCAGTTTGCAAACACTTTCTCTGCAGAGTCCCAAAACAGGCGTTTTCAGCCCTTTACCGGCATGTGGAAGAAACAGCTGTAAGCACAGGGAAATATCTGCTTTAAATCCAAAACGCAGCTATCTAACAGAATGGTTGTCAATGAGTGCACTCAATTTCCAGAGTTAAACGCGAGTGTGGATTCAGCAGTCTGCAGTCACTTTCTCTGCAGAGTCCCAAAACAGGTGTTTTCCGCCCATTACCGGCATATGGAAGAAACAGCAGGAAGCACAGCTAAATATCTGCTTCTAAATCCAAAACGCAGCTATCTAACAGAACGGTTGTCAGAGTGTGTACTCAACTTCCAGAGTTAAACCCGTGTGTGGATTCAGCAGTCTGCAAACACTTTCTCTGCAGAGTCCCAAAACAGTCGTTTTCAGACCATTACCGGTATATGGAAGAAACAGCAGTCAGCACAGGGAAATATCTGCTTCTAAATCCAAAACACAGCTATCTAACAGAATGGTTGTCAATGTGTGCACTCAACTTCCAGAGTTAAACCCGTGTGTGGATTCAGCAGTCTGCAAACACTTTCTCTGCAGAGTCCCAAAACAGGCGTTTTCAGCCCATTACCGGCATATGGAAGAAACAGCAGTAAGCACAGGGAAATATCTGCTTCTAAATCCAAAACGCAGCTATCTAACAGAACGGTTGTCAATGTGTGCACTCAACTTCCAGAATTAAACCCGTGTGTGGATTCAGCAGTCTGCAAACACTTTCTCTGCAGAGTCCCAAAACAGGCGTTTTCAGCCCATTACCAGCTTATGGAAGAAACAGCAGTAAGCACAGGGAAATAACTGCTTCTAAATCCAAAACGCAGCTATCTAAAAGAACGGTTGTCAATGTGTGCACTCAACTTCCAGAGTTAATCCAGTGTGTGGATTCAGCAGTTTGCAAACACTTTCTCTGCAGAGTCCCAAAACAGGCGTTTTCAGCCCTTTACCGGCATGTGGAAGAGACAGCAGTCAGCACAGGGAAATATCTGCTCCTAAATCCAAAACGCAGCTATCTAACAGAACGGTTGTCAATGTGTGCACTCAACTTCCAGAGTTAAACCCGTGTGTGGATTCAGCAGTCTGCAAACACTTTCTCTGCAGAGTCCCAAAACAGGCGTTTTCAACCCATTACGGGCATATGGAAGAAACAGCAGTAAGCACAGGGAAATATCTGCTTCTAAATCCAAAACGCAGCTATCTAACAGATCGGTTGTCAATGTGTGCACTCAACTTCCAGAGTTAAACCCGTGTGTGGATTCAGCAGTCTGCAAACACTTTCTCTGCAGGGTCCCAATACAGGCGGTTTCAGCCCATTCCCGGCCTAAGGAAGAAACAGCAGTAAGCACAGGGAAATATCTGCTTCTAAATCCAAAACGCAGCTATCTAACAGAACGGTTGTCAATGTGTGCACTCAACTTCCAGAGTTAAATCCGTGTGTGGATTCAGCAGTCTGCAAACACTTTCTCTGCAGAGTACCAATACAAACGTTTTCAGCCCTTTACCGGCATATGGAAGAAACAGCAGTAAGCACAGGGAAATATCTGCTTCTAAATCCAAAACGCAGCTACCTAACAGAACGGTTGTCAATGTGTGCACTCAACTTCCAGAGTTAAACCCGTGTGTGGATTCAGCAGTCTGCAAAAACTTTCTATGCATAGTCCCAAAGCAGGCGTTTTCAGCCCATTACCGGCATATGGAAGAAACAGCAGTCAGCACAGGGAAATATCTGCTTCTAAATCCAAAACGCAGCTATCTAACAGAACGGTTGTCAATGTGTGCACTCAACTTCCAGAGTTAAACCCGTGTGTGGATTCAGCAGTTTGCAAACCCTTTCTCTGCAGAGTCCCAAAAGAGGCGTTTTCAGTCCATTACCGGCATATGGAAGAAACAGCAGTCAGCACAGGGAAATATCTGCTTTAAATCCAAAACACAGCTATCTAACAGAACGGTTGTCAATGTGTGCACTCAACTTCCAGAGTTAAACCCATGTGTGGATTCAGCAGTCTGCAAACACATTCTCTGCAGAGTCCCAAAACAGGCGTTTTCAGCCCATTACCGGCATATGGAAGAAACAGCAGTTAGCACAGGGAAATATCTGCTTCTAAATCGAAAACGCAGCTATCTAACAGGACGGTTGTCAATATGTGCACTCAACTTCCAGACTTAAACCCGTGTGTGGTTTCAGCAGTCTGCAAACACTTTATCTGCAGTCCCAAAACAGGCGTTTTCAGCCCATTACCGGCTTATGGAAGAAACAGCAGTAAGCACAGGGAAATATCTCCTTCTAAATCCAAAACGCAGCTATCTAACAGAACGGTTGACAATGTGTGCACTCAACTTCCAGAGTTAAACCCGAGTGTGGATTCAGCAGTCTGCAAACACTTTCTCTGCAGAGTCCCAAAACAGGTGTTTTCAGCCCATTACCGGCATATGGAAGAAACAGCAGTAAGCACAGCTAAATAGCTGCTTCTAAATCCAAAACGCAGCTATCTAACAGAACGGTTGTCAGAGTGTGCACTCAACTTCCAGAGATAAACCCGTGTGTGGATTCAGCACTCTGCAAACACTTTCTCTGCATAGTCACAAAACAGGCGTTTTCAGACCATTACCGGCATATGGAAGAAACAGCAGTCAGCACAGGGAAATATCTGCTTCTAAATCCAAAACGCAGCTATCTAACAGAACGGTTGTCAATGTGTGCCCTCAACTTCCAGAGTTAAACCCGTGTGTGGATTCAGCAGTCTGTAAACACTTTCTCTGCAGAGTCCCAATACAGGCGGTTTCAGCCTATTACCGGCATAAGGAAGAAACAGCAGTCAGCACAGGGAAATATCTGCTTCTAAATCCAAAACGCAGCTATCTAACAGAACGGTTGTCAATGTGTGCCCTCAACTTCCAGAGTTAAACCCGTGTGTGGATTCAGCAGTCTGCAAACACTTTCTCTGCAGAGTCCCAAAACAGGCGTTTTCAGCCCATTACCGGCATATGGAAGAAACAGCAGTCAGCTCAGGGAAATATCTGCTTCTATATCCAAAACGCAGCTATCTAACAGAACGGTTGTCAATGTGTGCACTCAACTTCCAGAGTTAAACCCGTGTGTGGATTCAGCAGTCTGCAAACACTTTATCTGCAGCCCCAAAACAGGCGTTTTCAGCCCATTACCGGCATATGGAAGAAACAGCAGTCAGCACAGGGAAATATCTGCTTCTAAATCCAAAACGCAGCTATCTAACAGAACGGTTGTCAATGTGTGCACTTAACTTCCAGAGTTAAATACGTGTGTGGATTCAGCAGTCTGCAAACACTTTCTCTGCAGAGTACCAATACAAGCGTTTTCAGCCCATTACCGGCATATGGAAGAAACAGCAGTAAGCACAGGGAAATATCTGCTTCTAAATCCAAAACGCAGCTACCTAACAGAACGGTTGTCAATGTGTGCACTCAACTTCCAGAGTTAAACCCGTGTGTGGATTCAGCAGTCTGCAAACACTTTCTCTGCAGAGTCCCAAAACAGGCGTTTTCAGCCCATTACCGGCATATGGAAGAAACAGCAGTCAGCACAGGGAAATATCTGCTTCTAAATCCAAAACGCAGCTATCTAACAGAACGGTTGTCAATGTGTGCACTCAACTTCCAGAGTTAAACCCGTGTGTGGATTCAGCAGTTTGCAAACCCTTTCTCTGCAGAGTCCCAAAACAGGCGTTTTCAGCCCATTACCGGGATATGGAAGAAACAGCAGTAAGCACAGGGAAATATCTGCTTCTAAATCCAAAACGCAGCTATCTAACAGAACGGTTGTCAATGTGTGCACTCAACTTCCAGAGTTAAACCCGAGTGAGGATTCAGCAGTCTGCAAACACTTTCTCTGCAGAGTCCCAAAACAGGTGTTTTCAGCCCATTACCGGCATATGGAAGAAACAACAGTAAGCACAGCTAAATAGCTGCTTCTAAATCCAAAACTCAGCTATCTAACAGAATGGTTGTCAGAGTGTGCACTCAACTTCCAGAGTTAAACCCGTGTGTGGATTCAGCAGTCTGCAAACACTTTCTCTGCATAGTCACAAAACAGGCGTTTTCAGCCCATTACCGGCATATGGAAGAAACAGCAGTCAGCACAGGGAAATATCTGCTTCTAAATCCAAAACGCAGCTATCTAACAGAACGGTTGTCAATGTGTGCCCTCAACTTCCAGAGTTAAACCCGTGTGTGGATTCAGCAGTCTGTAAACACTTTCTCTGCAGAGTCCCAATACAGGCGGTTTCAGCCCATTACCGGCATAAGGAAGAAACAGTAGTCAGCACAGGGAAATATCTGCTTCTAAATCCAAAACGCAGCTATCTAACAGAACGGTTGTCAATGTGTGCACTCAACTTCCAGAGTTAAACCCATGTGTGGATTCAGCAGTCTGCAAACACTTTCTCTGCAGTATCCCAAAACAGGCGTTTTCAGCCCATTACCGGCATATGGAAGAAACAGCAGTCAGCACAGGGAAATATCTGCTTCTAAATCCAAAACGCAGCTATCTAACAGAACGGTTGTCAATGTGTGCACTCAACTTCCAGAGTTAAACCCGTGTGTGGATTCAGCAGTCTGCAAACACTTTCTCTGCAGAGTCCCAAAACAGGCGTTTTCAGCCCAATACCGGCATATGGAAGAAACAGCAGTCAGCACAGGGAAATATCTGCTTCTAAATCCAAAACGCAGCTATCTAACAGAATGGTTGACAATGTGTGCACTCAACTTCCAGAGTTAAACCCGTGTGTGGATTCAGCAGTCTGCAAACACTTTCTCTGCAGAGTCCCAAAACAGGCGTTTTCAGCCCATTACCTGCATATGGAAGAACCAGCAGTCAGCACAGGGAAATATCTGCTTCTAAATCCAAAACGCAGCTATCTAACAGAACGGTTGTCAATGTGTGCACTCAACTTCCAGAGTTAAACCCGTGTGTGGATTCAGCAGTCTGCAAACACTTTCTCTGCAGAGTCCCAATACAGGCGGTTTCAGCCCATTACCGGCCTAAGGAAGAAACAGCAGTCAGCACAGGGAAATATCTGCTTCTAAATCCAAAAGGCAGCTATCTAACAGAACGGTTGTCAATGTGTGCACTCAACTTCCAGAGTTAAATCCGTGTGTGGATTCAGCAGTCTGCAAACACTTTCTCTGCAGAGTACCAATACAAGCGTTTTCAGCCCATTACCGGCATATGGAAGAAACAGCAGTAAGCACAGGGAAATATCTGCTTCTAAATCCAAAACGCAGCTATCTAACAGAATGGTTGTCAATGTTTGCCCTCAACTTCCAGAGTTAAACCCTTGTGTGGATTCAGCTGTCTTCAAACACTTTCTCTGCAGAGTACCAATACAGGCGGTTTCAGCCCATTACCGGCATAAGGAAGAAACAGCAGTCAGCACAGGGAAATATCTGCTTCTAAATACAAAACGCAGCTATCTAACAGAACGGTTGTCAATGTGTGCACTCAACTTCCAGAGTTCAACTCGTTTGTGGATTCAGCAGTCTGCAAACACTTTCTCTGCAGAGTCCCAAAACAGGCGTTTTCAGCCCATTACCGTCATATGGAAGAAACAGCAGTCAGCACAGGGAAATATCTGCTTCTAAATCCAAAACGCAGCTATCTAACAGAACGGTTGTCAATGTGTGCACTCAACTTCCAGAGTTAAACCCGTGTGTGGATTCAGCAGTCTGCAAACACTTTCTCTGCAGAGTCCCAAAACAGGCGTTTTCGGCCCATTACCGTCATATGGAAGAAACAGCAGTCAGCACAGGGAAATATCTGCTTCTAAATCCAAAACGCAGGTATCTTACAGAACGGTTGTCAATGTGTGCACTCAACTTCCAGAGTTAAACCCGTGTGTGGATTCAGCAGTCTGCAAACACTTTCTCTGCAGAGTCCCAAAACAGGTGTTTTCAGCCCATTACCGGCATATGGAAGAAACAGCAGTCAGCACAGGGAAGTATCTGCTTCTATATCCAAAACGCAGCTATCTAACAGAACGGTTGTCAATGTGTGCACTCAACTTCCAGAATTAAACCCGTGTGTGGATTCAGCAGTCTGCAAACACTTTCTCTGCAGAGTCCCAAAACAGGCGTTTTCAGCCCATTACCGGCATATGGAAGAAACAGCAGTCAGCACAGGGAAATATCTGCTTCTAAATCCAAAACGCAGCTATCTAACAGAACGGTTGTCAATGTGTGCACTCAACTTCCAGAGTTAAACCCGTGTGTGGATTCAGCAGTCTGCAAACACTTTCTCTGCAGAGTCCCCAAACAGGCGTTTTCAGCCCATTACCGGCATATGGAAGAAACAGCAGTAAGCACAGGGAAATATCTGCTTCTAAATCCAAAACGCAGCTATCTAACAGAACGGTTGTCAATGTGTGCACTCAACTTCCAGAGTTAAACCCGTGTGTGGATTCAGCAGTCTGCAAACACTTTCTCTGCAGAGTCCCAAAACAGGTGTTTTCAGCCCATTACCGGCATATGGAAGAAACAGCAGTAAGCACAGCTAAATATCTGCTTCTAAATACAAAACGCAGCTATCTAACAGAACGGTTGTCAATGTGTGCACTCAACTTACAGAGTTAAACCCGTGTGTGTATTCAGCAGTCTGCAAACAGTTTCTCTGCAGAGTCCCAAAACAGGCGTTTTCAGCCCATTACCGGCATATGGAAGAAACAGCAGTAAGCACAGGGAAATATCTGCTTCTAAATCCAAAACGCAGCTACCTAACAGAACGGTTGTCAATGTGTGCCCTCAACTTCCAGAGGTAAACCCTTGTGTGGATTCAGCAGTCTTCAAACACTTTCTCTGCAGAGTACCAATACAGGCGGTTTCAGCCCATTACCGGCATAAGGAAGAAACAGCAGTAAGCACAGGGAAATATCTGCTTCTAAATACAAAACGCAGCTATCTAACAGAACGGTTGTCAATGTGTGCACTCAACTTCCAGAGTTCAACTCCTTTGTGGATTCAGCAGTCTGCAAACACTTTCTCTGCAGAGTCCCAAAACAGGCGTTTTCACCCCATTACCGTCATATGGAAGAAACAGCAGTCAGCACAGGGAAATATCTGCTTCTAAATCCAAAACGCAGCTATCTAACAGAACGGTTGTCAATGTGTGCACTCAATTCCAGAGTTAAACCCGTGTGTGGATTCAGCAGTCTGCAAACACTTTCTCTGCAGAGTCCCAAAACAGGCGTTTTCAGCCCATTACCGTCATATGGAAGAAACAGCAGTCAGCACAGGGAAATATCTGCTTCTAAATCCAAACCGCAGCTATCTAACAGAACGGTTGTCAATGTGTGCACTCAACTTCCAGAGTTAAACCCGTGTGTGGATTCAGCAGTCTGCAAACACTTTCTCTGCAGAGTCCCAAAACAGGTGATTTCAGCCCATTACCGGCATATGGAAGAAACAGCAGTCAGCACAGGGAAGTATCTGCTTGTATATCCAAAACGCAGCTATCTAACAGAACAGTTGTCAATGTGTGCAGTCAACTTCCAGAATTAAACCCGTGTGTGGATTCAGCAGTCTGCAAACACTTTCTCTGCAGAGTCCCAAAACAGGCGTTTTCAGCCCATTACCGGCATATGGAAGAAACAACAGTCAGCACAGGGAAATATCTGCTTCTAAATCCAAAACGCAGCTATCTAACAGAACGGTTGTCAATGTGTGCACTCAACTTCCAGAGTTAAACCCATGTGTGGATTTAGCAGTTTGCAAACCCTTTCTCTGCAGAGTCCCAAAACAGGCGTTTTCACCCCTTTACCGGCCTATGGAAGAAACAGCAGTAAGCACAGGGAAATATCTGCTTCTAAATCCAAAACGCAGCTATCTAACAGAACGATTGTCAATGTGTGCACTCAACTTCCAGAGTTAAACCCGTGTGTGGATTCAGCAGTCTGCAAACACTTTCTCTGCAGAGTCCCAAAACAGGCGTTTTCAGCCCATTACCAGCATATGGCAGAAACAGCAGTAAGCACAGGGAAATATCTGCTTCTAAATCCAAAACGCAGCTATCTAACAGAACGGTTGTCAATGTGTGCCCTCAACTTCCAGAGTTAAACCCGAGAGTGAATTCAGCAGTCTTCAAACACTTTCTCTGCAGAGTACCAATACAGACGGTTTCAGCCCATTACCGGCATAAGGAAGAAACAGCAGTCAGCACAGGGAAATATCTGCTTCTAAATACAAAACGCAGCTATCTAACAGAACGGTTGTCAATGTGTGCACTCAACTTCCAGAGTTCAACTCGTTTGTGGATTCAGCAGTCTGCAAACACTTTCTCAGCAGAGTCCCAAAACAGGCGTTTTCAGCCCATTACCGTCATATGGAAGAAACAGCAGTCAGCACAGGGAAATATCTGCTTCTAAATCCAAAACGCAGCTATCTAACAGAACGGTTGTCAATGTGTGCACTCAACTTCCAGAGTTAAACCCGTGTGTGGATTCAGCAGTCTGCAAACACTTTCTCTGCAGAGTCCCAAAACAGGTGTTTTCAGCCCATTACCGGCATATGGAAGAAACAGCAGTAAGCACAGCTAAATATCTGCTTCTAAATCCAAAACGCAGCTATCTAACAGAACGGTTGTCAATGTGTGCACTCAACGTACAGAGTTAAACCCGTGTGTGGATTCAGCAGTCTGAAAACACTTTCTCTGCAGAGTCCCAAAACAGGCGTTTTCAGCCCATTACCGGCATATGGAAGAAACAGCAGTAAGCACAGGGAAATATCTGCTTCTAAATCTAAAACGCAGCTATCTAACAGAACGGTTGTCAATGTGTGCACTCAACTTCCAGAGTTAAACCCGTGCGTGGATTCAGCCGTCTGCAAACACTTTCTCTGCAGAGTCCCAAAACAGGCGTTTTCAGCCCATTACCGGGATATGGAAGAAACAGCAGTCAGCACAGGGAAATATCCGCTTCTAAATCCAAAACGCAGCTATCTAACAGAACGGCTGTCAATGTGTGCACTGAACTTCCAGAGTTAAACCCGTGTGTGGATTCAGCAGTCTGCAAACACTTTCTCTGCAGAGTCCCAAAACAGGCGTTTTCAGCCCATTACCGGCATATGGAAGAAACAGCAGTCAGCAAAGGGAAATATCTGCTTCTAAATCCAAAACGCAGCTATCTAACAGAACGGTTGTCAATGTGTGCACTCAACTTCCAGAGTTAAACACGTGTGTGGTTTCACCAGTCTGCAAACACTTTCTCTGCAGAGTCACAAAACAGGCGTTTTAAGCCCGTTACCAGCATATGGAAGAAACAGCAGTCAGCACAGGGAAATATCTGCTTCTAAATCCAAAATGCAGCTATCTAACAGAACGGTTGTCATTGTGTGCACTCAACTTACGGAGTTAAAACCGTGTGTGGATTCAGCAGTCAGCAAACACGTTCTCTGCAAAGTCCGAAAACAGGCGTTTTCAGCCCATTACCGACATATGGAAGAAAGAGTAGTAAGCACAGGGAAATATCTGCTTCTAAATCCAAAACGCAGATATCTAACAGAACGGCTGTCAATGCGTGCACTCAACTTCAAGAGTTAAACCCGTGTGTGGATTCAGCAGTCTGCAAACACGTTATCTGCAGAGTCCCAAAACAGGCGTTTTCAGTCCATTACCGACATATGGAAGAAACAGCAGTAAGCACAGGGAAATATCTGCTTCTAAATCCAAAACGCAGCTATCTAACAGAACGGTTGTCAATGTGTGCACACAACTTCCAGAGTTAAACCCGTGTGTGGATTCAGCAGTCTGCAAACACATTCTCTTCAGAGTCCAAAAACAGGCGTTTTCAGCCCATTACCGGCATAAGGAAGAAACAGCAGTAAGCACAGTTAAATATCTGCTTCTAAATCCAAAACACAGCTATCTAACAGAACGGTTGTCAATGTGTGCACTCAACTTCCAGAGTTAAACCCGTGTGTGGACTCAGCAGTCTGCAAACACTTTCTCTGCAGAGTAACAAAACAGGGGTTTTCAGCCCATTACTGGCATAGGGAAGAAACAGCAGTCAGCACAGGGGAATATCTGCTTCTAAATCCAAAACGCAGCTATCTAACAGAACGGTTGTCAATGTGTGCACTCAGCTTCCAGAGTTAAACCCGTGTGTGGATTCAGCAGTCTGCAAACGCTTTCTCTGCAGAGTCCCAAAACAGGCGTTTTCAGCCCATTACCGGCATATGGAAGAAACAGCAGTCAGCACAGGGAATTATCAGCTTCTAAATCCAAAACGCAGCTATCTAACAGAACGGTTGTCAATGTGTGCACTCAACTACCCGAGATAAACCTGTGTGTGGATTCAGCAGTCTGCAAACACTTTCTCTGCAGAGTCCCAAAACAGGCGTTCTCAGCCCATTACCGGCATATGGAAGAAACAGCAGTCAGCACAGGGAAATATCTGCTTCTAAATCCAAAACGCAGCTATCTATCCGAACGGTTGTCAATGTGTGCACTCAACTTCCAGAGTTAAACCCGTGTGTGGATTCAGCAGTCTGCAAACACTTTCTCTGCAGAGTCCCAAAACAGGCGTTTTCAGCCCATTACCGGCATATGGAAGAAACAGCAGTCAGCACAGGGAAATATCTGCTTCTAAATCCAAAACGCAGCTATCTAACAGAACGGTTGTCAATGTGTGCACTCAACTTCCAGAGTTAAACCCGTGTGTGGATTCAGAAGTCTGCAAACACTTTCTCTGCAGAGTCCCAAAACAGGCGTTTTCAGCCCATTACCGGCATATGGAAGAAACAGCAGTCAGCACAGGGAAATATCTGCTTCTAAATCCAAAACGCAGCTATCTAACAGAACGGTTGTCAATGTGTGCACTCAACTTCCAGAGTTAAACACGTGTGTGGATTCAGCAGTCTGCAAACACTTTCTCTGCAGAGTCCCAAAACAGGCGTTTTTAGCCCATTACCGGCATATGGAAGAAACAGCAGTAAGCACAGGGAAATATCTGCTTCTAAATCCAAAACGCAGCTATCTAACAGAACGGTGGTCAATGTGTGCACTCAACTTCCAGAGTTAAACCCGTGTGTGGATTCAGCAGTCTGCAAACACTTTCTCTGCAGAGTCCCAAAACAGGCGTTTTCAGCCCATTACCGGCATATGGAAGAAACAGCAGTAAGCACAGGGAAATATCTGCTTCTAAATTCAAAATCCAGCTGTCTAACAGAACGGTTGTCAATGTGTGCACTCAACTTCCAGAGTTAAACCCGTGTGTGGATTCATCAGTCTGCAAACACTTTCTCTGCTGAGTCCCAAAACAGGCGTTTTCAGCCCATTACCGGCATATGGAAGAAACAGCAGTCAGCACAGGGAAATATCTGCTTTTAAATCCAAAACGCAGCTATCTAAGAGAACGGTTGTCAATGTGTGCACTCAACTTCCAGAGTTAAACCCGTGTGTGGATTCAGCAGTCTGCAAACAGTTTCTCTGCAGAGTCCCAAAACAGACGTTTTCAGCCCATTACCGGCCTATGGAAGAAACAGCAGTAAGCACTGGGAAATATCTGCTTCTAAATCCAAAGCGCAGCTATCTAACAGAACGGTTGTCAACGTGTGCACTCAACTTCCAGAGTTAAACCCGTGTGTGGATTCAGCAGTCTGCAAACACTTTCTCTGCAGAGTCCCAACACAGGCGTTTTCAGCCCATTACCGGCATATGGAAGAAACTGCAGTAAGCACAGGGAAATATCTGCTTCTAAATCCAAAACACAGCTTTGTAACAGAACGATTGTCAATGTGTACAATCAACTTCCAGAGTTAAACCCGTGTGTGGATTCAGCAGTTTGAAAACACTTTCTCTGCAGAGTCCCAAAACAGGCGTTTTAAGCCCATTACCGGCATATGGAAGAAACAGCAGTCAGCAAAGGGAAATATCTGCTTCTAAATCCAAAATGCAGCTATCTAACAGAACGGTTGTCAATGTGTGCACTCAACTTCCAGAGTTAAACACGTGTGTGGATTCACCAGTCTGCAAACACTTTCTCTGCAGAGTCCCAAAACAGGCGTTTTCAGCCCGTTACCAGCATATGGAAGAAACAGCAGTCAGCACAGGGAAATATCTGCTTCTAAATCCAAAATGCAGCTATCTAACAGAACGGTTGTCATTGTGTGCACTCAACTTACGGAGTTAAAACCGTGTGTGGATTCAGCAGTCAGCAAACACGTTCTCTGCAGAGTCCCAAAACAGGCGTTTTCAGCCCATTACCGACATATGGAAGAAAGAGTAGTAAGCACAGGGAAATATCTGCTTCTAAATCCAAAACGCAGATATCTAACAGAACGGCTGTCAATGCGTGCACTCAACTTCAAGAGTTAAACCCGTGTGTGGATTCAGCAGTCTGCAAACACGTTATCTGCAGAGTCCCAAAACAGGCGTTTTCAGCCCATTACCGACATATGGAAGAAACAGCAGTAAGCACAGGGAAATATCTGCTTCTAAATCCAAAACGCAGCTTTCTAACAGAACGGTTGTCAATGTGTTCACACAACTTCCAGAGTTAAACCCGTGTGTGGATTCAGCAGTCTGCAAACACTTTCTCTTCAGAGTCCAAAAACAGGCGTTTTCAGCCCATTACCGGCATATGGAAGAAACAGCAGTAAGCACAGTTAAATATCTGCTTCTAAATCCAAAACACAGCTATCTAACAGAACGGTTGTCAATGTGTGCACTCAACTTCCAGAGTTAAACCCGTGTGTGGACTCAGCAGTCTGTAAACACTTTCTCTGCAGAGTAACAAAACAGGGGTTTTCAGCCCATTACTGGCATAGGGAAGAAACAGCAGTCAGCACAGGGGAATATCTGCTTCTAAATCCAAAACGCAGCTATCTAACAGAACGGTTGTCAATGTGTGCACTCAACTTCCAGAGTTAAACCCATGTGTGGATTCAGCAGTCTGCAAACTCTTTCTCTGCAGAGTCCCAAAACAGGCGTTTTCAGCCCATTACCGGCATATGGAAGAAACAGCACTAAGTACAGGGAAATATCTGCTTCTAAATACAAAACGCATCTATCTAACAGAACGGTTGTCAATGTGTGCAATCAATTCCAGAGTTAAACCTGTGTGTGGATTCAGCAGTCTGCAAACACTTTCTCTGCAGAGTCCCAAAACAGGCGTTCTCAGCCCATTACCGGCATATGGAAGAAACAGCAGTCAGCATAGGGAAATATCTGCTTCTAAATCCAAAACGCAGCTATCTAACAGAACGGTTTTCAATGTGTGCACTCAACTTCCAGAGTTAAACCCGTGTGTGGATTCAGCAGTCTGCAATCACTTTCTCTGCAGAGTCCCAAAACAGGCGTTTTCAGCCCATTACCGGCATATGGAAGAAACAGCAGTCAGCACAGGGAAATATCTGCTTCTAAATCCAAAACGCAGCTATCTAACAGAACGGTTGTCAATGTGTGCACTCAACTTCCAGAGTTAAACCCGTGTGTGGATTCAGCAGTCTGAAAACACTTTCTCTGCAGAGTCCCAAAACAGGCGTTTTCAGCCCCTTACCGGCATATGGAAGAAACAGCAGTCAGCACAGCGAAATATCTGCTTCTAAATCCAAAACGCAGCTATCTAACAGAACGGTTGTCAATGTGTGCACTCAACTTCCAGAGTTAAACCCGTGCGTGGATTCAGCAGTCTGCAAACACTTTCTCTGCAGAGTCCCATAACAGGCGTTTTCAGCCCATTACCGGGATATGGAAGAAACAGCAGTCAGCACAGGGAAATATCCGCTTCTAAATCCAAAACGCAGCTATCTAACAGAACGGTTGTCAACGTGTGCACTGAACTTCCAGAGTTAAACACGTGTGTGGATTCAGCAGTCTGCAAACACTTTCTCTGCAGAGTCCCAAAACAGGCGTTTTCAGCCCTTTACCGGCATATGGAAGAAACAGCAGTCAGCAAAGGGAAATATCTGCTTCTAAATCCAAAACGCAGCTATCTAACAGAACGGTTGTCAATGTGTGCACTCAACTTCCAGAGTTAAACACGTGTGTGGATTCACCAGTCTGCAAACACTTTCTCTGCAGAGTCCCAAAACAGGCGTTTTCCGCCCGTTACCAGCATATGGAAGAAACAGCAGTCAGCACAGGGAAATATCTGCTTCTAAATCCAAAATGCAGCTATCTAACAGAACGGTTGTCATTGTGTGCACTCAACTTACGGAGTTAAAACCGTGTGTGGATTCAGCAGTCAGCAAACACGTTCTCTGCAGAGTCCCAAAACAGGCGTTTTCAGCCCATTACCGACATATGGAAGAAAGAGTAGTAAGCACAGGGAAATATCTGCTTCTAAATCCAAAACGCAGATATCTAACAGAACGGCTGTCAATGCGTGCACTCAACTTCAAGAGTTAAACCCGTGTGTGGATTCAGCAGTCTGCAAACACGTTATCTGCAGAGTCCCAAAACAGGCGTTTTCAGCCCATTACCGGCATATGGAAGAAACAGCAGTAAGCACAGGGAAATATCTGCTTCTAAATCCAAAACACAGCTATGTAACCGAACGGTTGTCAATGTGTGCACTCAACTTCCAGAGTTAAACCCTTCTGTGGATTCAGCAGTCTGCACACACTTTCTCTGCAGAGTCCCAAAACAGGCGTTTTCACCAATTACAGGCATATGGAAGAAACAGCAGTCAGCACAGGGAAATATCTGCTTCTAAATCCAAAACGCAGCTATCTAACAGAACGGTTGTCAATGTGTGCACTCAACTTCCACAGTTAAAACCGTGTGTGGATTCAGCAGTCTGCAAACACGTTCTCTGCAGAGTCCCAAAACAGGCGTTTTCAGCCCATTACCGGCATATGGAAGAGACAGCAGTCAGCACAGGGAATTATCAGCTTCTAAATCCAAAACGCAGCTATCTAACAGAACGGTTGTCAATGTGTGCACTCAACTACCAGAGTTAAACCTGTGTGTGGATTCAGCAGTCTGCAAACACTTTCTCTGCAGAGTCCCAAAACAGGCGTTCTCAGCCCATTACCGGCATATGGAAGAAACAGCAGTCAGCACAGGGAAATATCTGCTTCTAAATCCAAACCGCAGCTATCTAACAGAACGGTTGTCAATGTGTGCACTCAACTTCCAGAGTTAAACCCGTGTGTGGATTCAGCAGTCTGCAAACACTTTCTCTGCAGAGTCCCAAAACAGGTGATTTCAGCCCATTACCGGCATATGGAAGAAACAGCAGTCAGCACAGGGAAGTATCTGCTTCTATATCCAAAACGCAGCTATCTAACAGAAGAGTTGTCAATGTGTGCAGTCAACTTCCAGAATTAAACACGTGTGTGGATTCAGCAGTCTGCAAACACTTTCTCTGCAGAGTCCCAAAACAGGCGTTTTCAGCCCATTACCGGCATATGGAAGAAACAACAGTCAGCACAGGGAAATATCTGCTTCTAAATCCAAAACGCAGCTATCTAACAGAACGGTTGTCAATGTGTGCACTCAACTTCCAGAGTTAAACCCATGTGTGGATTTATCAGTTTGCAAACCCTTTCTCTGCAGAGTCCCAAAACAGGCGTTTTCACCCCTTTACCGGCCTATGGAAGAAACAGCAGTAAGCACAGGGAAATATCTGCTTCTAAATCCAAAACGCAGCTATCTAACAGAACGATTGTCAATGGTGCACTCAACTTCCAGAGTTAAACCCGTGTGTGGATTCAGCAGTCTGCAAACACTTTCTCTGCAGAGTCCCAAAACAGGCGTTTTCAGCCCATTACCAGCATATGGCAGAAACAGCAGTAAGCACAGGGAAATATCTGCTTCTAAATCCAAAACGCAGCTATCTAACAGAACGGTTGTCAATGTGTGCCCTCAACTTCCAGAGTTAAACCCGAGTGTGGATTCAGCAGTCTTCAAACACTTTCTCTGCAGAGTACCAATACAGGCGGTTTCAGCCCATTACCGGCATAAGGAAGAAAGAGCAGTCAGCACAGGGAAATATCTGCTTCTAAATACAAAACGCAGCTATCTAACAGAACGGTTGTCAATGTGTTCACTCAACTTCCAGAGTTCAACTCGTTTTTGGATTCAGCAGTCTGCAAACAGTTTCTCTGCAGAGTCCCAAAACAGGCGTTTTCAGCCCATTACCGTCATATGGAAGAAACAGCAGTCAGCACAGGGAAATATCTGCTTCTAAATCCAAAACGCAGCTATCTAACAGAACGGTTGTCAATGTGTGCACTCAACTTCCAGAGTTAAACCCGTGTGTGGATTCAGCAGTCTGCAAACACTTTCTCTGCAGAGTCCCAAAACAGGTGTTTTCAGCCCATTACCGGCATATGGAAGAAACAGCAGTAAGCACAGCTAAATATCTGCTTCTAAATCCAAAACGCAGCTATCTAACAGAACGGTTGTCAATGTGTGCACTCAACTTACAGAGTTAAACCCGTGTGTGGATTCAGCAGTCTGAAAACACTTTCTCTGCAGAGTCCCAAAACAGGCGTTTTCAGCCCATTACCGGCATATGGAAGAAACAGCAGTAAGCACAGGGAAATATCTGCTTCTAAATCCAAAACGCAGCTATCTAACAGAACGGTTGTCAATGTGTGCACTCAACTTCCAGAGTTAAACTCGTGCGTGGATTCAGCAGTCTGCAAACACTTTCTCTGCAGAGTCCCAAAACAGGCGTTTTCAGCCCATTACCGGGATATGGAAGAAACAGCAGTCAGCACAGGGAAATATCCGCTTCTAAATCCAAAACGCAGCTATCTAACAGAACGGCTGTCAATGTGTGTACTGAACTTCCAGAGTTAAACACGTGTGTGGATTCAGCAGTCTGCAAACACTTTCTCTGCAGAGTCCCAAAACAGGCGTTTTAAGCCCATTACCGGCATATGGAAGAAACAGCAGTCAGCAAAGGGAAATATCTGCTTCTAAATCCAAAATGCAGCTATCTAACAGAACGGTTGTCAATGTGTGCACTCAACTTCCAGAGTTAAACACGTGTGTGGATTCACCAGTCTGCAAACACTTTCTCTGCAGAGTCCCAAAACAGGCGTTTTCAGCCCGTTACCAGCATATGGAAGAAACAGCAGTCAGCACAGGGAAATATCTGCTTCTAAATCCAAAATGCAGCTATCTAACAGAACGGTTGTCATTGTGTGCACTCAACTTACGGAGTTAAAACCGTGTGTGGATTCAGCAGTCAGCAAACACGTTCTCTGCAGAGTCCCAAAACAGGCGTTTTCAGCCCATTACCAACATATGGAAGAAAGAGTAGTAAGCACAGGGAAATATCTGCTTCTAAATCCAAAACGCAGATATCTAACAGAACGGCTGTCAATGCGTGCACTCAACTTCAAGAGTTAAACCCGTGTGTGGATTCAGCAGTCTGCAAACACGTTATCTGCAGAGTCCCAAAACAGGCGTTTTCAGCCCATTACCGACATATGGAAGAAACAGCAGTAAGCACAGGGAAATATCTGCTTCTAAATCCAAAACGCAGCTATCTAACAGAACGGTTGTCAATGTGTGCACACAACTTCCAGAGTTAAACCCGTGTGTGGATTCAGCAGTCTGCAAACACTTTCTCTTCAGAGTCCAAAAACAGGCGTTTTCAGCCCATTACCGGCATATGGAAGAAACAGCAGTAAGCACAGTTAAATATCTGCTTCTAAATCCAAAACACAGCTATCTAACAGAACGGTTGTCAATGTGTGCACTCAACTTCCAGAGTTAAACCCGTGTGTGGACTCAGCAGTCTGTAAACACTTTCTCTGCAGAGTAACAAAACAGGGGTTTTCAGCCCATTACTGGCATAGGGAAGAAACAGCAGTCAGCACAGGGGAATATCTGCTTCTAAATCCAAAACGCAGCTATCTAACAGAACGGTTGTCAATGTGTGCACTCAACTTCCAGAGTTAAACCCATGTGTGGATTCAGCAGTCTGCAAACTCTTTCTCTGCAGAGTCCCAAAACAGGCGTTTTCAGCCCATTACCGGCATATGGAAGAAACAGCACTAAGTACAGGGAAATATCTGCTTCTAAATACAAAACGCATCTATCTAACAGAACGGTTGTCAATGTGTGCAATCAATTCCAGAGTTAAACCTGTGTGTGGATTCAGCAGTCTGCAATCACTTCCTCTGCAGAGTCCCAAAACAGGCGTTTTCAGCCCATTACCGGCATATGGAAGAAACAGCAGTCAGCACAGGGAAATATCTGCTTCTAAATCCAAAACGCAGCTATCTAACAGAACGGTTGTCAATGTGTGCACTCAACTTCCAGAGTTAAACCCGTGTGTGGATTCAGCAGTCTGCAAACACTTTCTCTGCAGAGTCCCAAAACAGGCATTTTCAGTCCATTACCAGCATATGGAAGAAACAGCAGTCAGCACAGGGAAATATCTGCTTCTAAATCCAAAACGCAGCTATCTAACAGAACGGTTGTCAATGTGTGCACTCAACTTCCAGAGTTAAACACGTGTGTGGATTCAGCAGTCTGCAAACATTTTCTCTGCAGAGTCCCAAAACAGGCTTTTTTAGCCCATTACCGGCATATGGAAGAAACAGCCGTAAGCACAGGGAAATATCTGCTTCTAAATCCAAAACGCAGCTATCTAACAGAACGGTGGTCAATGTGTGCACTCAACTTCCAGAGTTAAACCCGTGTGTGGATTCAGCAGTCTGCAAACACTTTCTCTGCAGAGTCCCAAAACAGGCGTTTTCAGCCCATTACCGGCATATGGAAGAAACAGCAGTAAGCACAGGGAAATATCTGCTTCTAAATCCAAAACGCAGCTGTCTAACAGAACGGTTGTCAATGTGTGCACTCAACTTCCAGAGTTAAACCCGTGTGTGGTTTCATCAGTCTGCAAACACTTTCTCTGCTGAGTCCCAAAACAGGCGTTTTCAGCCTATTACCGGCATATGGAAGAAACAGCAGTCAGCACAGGGAAATATCTGCTTCTAAATCCAAAACGCAGCTATCTAACAGAACGGTTGTCAATGTGTGCACTCAACTTCCAGAGTTAAACCCGTGTGTGGATTCAGCAGTCTGCAAACACTTTCTCTGCAGAGTCCCAAAACAGGCGTTTTCAGCCCATTACCGGCATATGGAAGAAACAGCAGTAAGCACAGGGAAATATCTGCTTCTAAATCCAAAACGCAGATATCTAACAGAACGGCTGTCAATGCGTGCACTCAACTTCAAGAGTTAAACCCGTGTGTGGATTCAGCAGTCTGCAAACACGTTATCTGCAGAGTCCCAAAACAGGCGTTTTCAGCCCATTACCGGCATATGGAAGAAACAGCAGTAAGCACAGTTAAATATCTGCTTCTAAATCCAAAACACAGCTATCTAACAGAACGGTTGTCAATGTGTGCACTCAACTTCCAGAGTTAAACCCGTGTGTGGATTCAGCAGTCTGCAAACACTTTCTCTGCAGAGTAACAAAACAGGGGTTTTCAGCCCATTACTGGCATAGGGAAGAAACAGCAGTCAGCACAGGGGAACATCTGCTTCTAAATCCAAAACGCAGCTATCTAACAGAATGGTTGTCAATGTGTGCACTCAACTTCCAGAGATAAACCCGTGTGTGGATTCAGCAGTCTGCAAACACTTTCTCTGCAGAGACCCAAAACAGGCGTTTTCAGCCCATTACCGGCATATGGAAGAAACAGCAGTCAGCACAGGGAAATATCTGCTTCTAAATCCAAAACGCAGCTATCTAACGGAACGGTTGTCAATGTGTGCACTCAATTTCCAGAGTTAAACCCGTGTGTGGATTCAGCAGTCTGCAAACTCTTTCTCTGCAGAGTCCCAAAACAGGCGTTTTCAGCCCATTACCGACATATGGAAGAAAGAGTAGTAAGCACAGGGAAATATCTGCTTCTAAATCAAAAACGCAGCTATCTAACAGAACGGTTATCAATGTGTGCACTCAACTTCCAGAGTTAAACCCGTGTGTGGATTCAGCAGTCTGCAAACAGTTTCTCTGCAGAGTCCCAAAACAGGCGTTTTCAGCCCATTACCGGCATATGGAAGAAACAGCAGTCAGCACAGGGAAATATCTGCTTCTAAATCCAAAACGCAGCTATCTAACAGAACGATTGTCAATGTGTGCAATCAACTTCCAGAGTTAAACCCATGTGTGGATTCAGCAGTCTGAAAACACTTTCTCTGCAGAGTCCCAAAACAGGCGTTTTCAGCCCATTACCGGCATATGGAAGAAACAGCAGTAAGCACAGGGAAATATCTGCTTCTAAATCCAAAACGCAGCTATCTAACAGAACGGTTGTCAATGTGTGCACTCAACTTCCAGAGTTAAACCCGTGCGTGGATTCAGCAGTCTGCAAACACTTTCTCTGCAGAGTCCCAAAACAGGCGTTTTCAGCCCATTACCGGGATATGGAAGAAACAGCAGTCAGCACAGGGAAATATCCGCTTCTAAATCCAAAACGCAGCTATCTAACAGAACGGTTGTCAATGTGTGCACTGAACTTCCAGAGTTAAACACGTGTGTGGATTCAGCAGTCTGCAAACACTTTCTCTGCAGAGTCCCAAAACAGGCGTTTTCAGCCCATTACCGGCATATGGAAGAAACAGCAGTCAGCAAAGGGAAATATCTGCTTCTAAATCCAAAACGCAGCTATCTAACAGAACGGTTGTCAATGTGTGCACTCAACTTCCAGAGTTAAACACGTGTGTGGATTCACCAGTCTGCAAACACTTTCTCTGCAGAGTCCCAAAAGAGGCGTTTTCCGCCCGTTACCAGCATATGGAAGAAACAGCAGTCAGCACAGGGAAATATCTGCTTCTAAATCCAAAACGCAGCTATCTAACAGAACGGTTGTCATTGTGTGCACTCAACTTACGGAGTTAAAACCGTGTGTGGATTCAGCAGTCAGCAAACACGTTCTCTGCAGAGTCCCAAAACAGGCGTTTTCAGCCCATTACCGACATATGGAAGAAAGAGTAGTAAGCACAGGGAAATATCTGCTTCTAAATCCAAAACGCAGATATCTAACAGAACGGCTGTCAATGCGTGCACTCAACTTCAAGAGTTAAACCCGTGTGTGGATTCAGCAGTCTGCAAACACGCTATCTGCAGAGTCCCAAAACAGGCGTTTTCAGCCCATTACCGGCATATGGAAGAAACAGCAGTAAGCACAGTTAAATATCTGCTTCTAAATCCAAAACACAGCTATCTAACAGAACGGTTGTCAATGTGTGCACTCAACTTCCAGAGTTAAACCCGTGTGTGGATTCAGCAGTCTGCAAACACTTTCTCTGCAGAGTAACAAAACAGGGGTTTTCAGCCCATTACTGGCATAGGGAAGAAACAGCAGTCAGCACAGGGGAATATCTGCTTCTAAATCCAAAACGCAGCTATCTAACAGAATGGTTGTCAATGTGTGCACTCAACTTCCAGAGATAAACCCGTGTGTGGATTCAGCAGTCTGCAAACACTTTCTCTGCAGAGACCCAAAACAGGCGTTTTCAGCCCATTACCGGCATATGGAAGAAACAGCAGTCAGCACAGGGAAATATCTGCTTCTAAATCCAAAACGCAGCTATCTAACAGAACGGTTGTCAATGTGTGCACTCAATTTCCAGAGTTAAACCCGTGTGTGGATTCAGCAGTCTGCAAACTCTTTCTCTGCAGAGTCCCAAAGCAGGCGTTTTCAGCCCATTACCGGCATATGGAAGAAACAGCACTAAGTACAGGGAAATATCTGCTTCTAAATACAAAACGCATCTATCTAACAGAACGGTTGTCAATGTGTGCACTCAATTCCAGAGTTAAACACGTGTGTGGATTCAGCAGTCTGCAAACACTTTCTCTGCAGAGTCCCAAAACAGGCGTTTTCAGCCCATTACCGGCATATGGAAGAAACAGCAGTAAGCACAGGGAAATATCTGCTTCTAAATCCAAAACGCAGCTATCTAACAGAACGGTTGTCAATGTGTGCACTCAACTTCCAGAGTTAAACCCGTGCGTGGATTCAGCAGTCTGCAAACACTTTCTCTGCAGAGTCCCAAAACAGGCGTTTTCAGCCCATTACCGGGATATGGAAGAAACAGCAGTCAGCACAGGGAAATATCCGCTTCTAAATCCAAAACGCAGCTATCTAACAGAACGGCTGTCAATGTGTGCACTGAACTTCCAGAGTTAAACACGTGTGTGGATTCAGCAGTCTGCAAACACTTTCTCT
This sequence comes from Aotus nancymaae, assembly GCF_030222135.1. Classification (NCBI taxonomy): domain Eukaryota; kingdom Metazoa; phylum Chordata; class Mammalia; order Primates; family Aotidae; genus Aotus; species Aotus nancymaae. The sequence continues at coordinate 115,933 of NW_026988977.1, forward strand.
GCAGAGTCCCAAAACAGGCGTTTTCAGCCCATTACCGGCATATGGAAGAAACAGCAGTCAGCAAAGGGAAATATCTGCTTCTAAATCCAAAATGCAGCTATCTAACAGAACGGTTGTCATTGTGTGCACTCAACTTACGGAGTTAAAACCGTGTGTGGATTCAGCAGTCAGCAAACACGTTCTCTGCAGAGTCCCAAAACAGGCGTTTTCAGCCCATTACCGACATATGGAAGAAAGAGTAGTAAGCACAGGGAAATATCTGCTTCTAAATCCAAAACGCAGATATCTAACAGAACGGCTGTCAATGCGTGCACTCAACTTCAAGAGTTAAACCCGTGTGTGGATTCAGCAGTCTGCAAACACGTTATCTGCAGAGTCCCAAAACAGGCGTTTTCAGCCCATTACCGACATATGGAAGAAACAGCAGTAAGCACAGGGAAATATCTGCTTCTAAATCCAAAACGCAGCTATCTAACAGAACGGTTGTCAATGTGTGCACACAACTTCCAGAGTTAAACCCGTGTGTGGATTCAGCAGTCTGCAAACACTTTCTCTTCAGAGTCCAAAAACAGGCGTTTTCAGCCCATTACCGGCATATGGAAGAAACAGCAGTAAGCACAGGGAAATATCTGCTTCTAAATCCAAAACACAGCTATCTAACAGAACGGTTGTCAATGTGTGCACTCAACTTCCAGAGTTAAACCCGTGTGTGGACTCAGCAGTCTGCAAACACTTTCTCTGCAGAGTAACAAAACAGGGGTTTTCAGCCCATTACTGGCATAGGGAAGAAACAGCAGTCAGCACAGGGGAATATCTGCTTCTAAATCCAAAACGCAGCTATCTAACAGAACGGTTGTCAATGTGTGCACTCAACTTCCAGAGTTAAACCCGTGTGTGGATTCAGCAGTCTGCAAACTCTTTCTCTGCAGAGTCCCAAAACAGGCGTTTTCAGCCCATTACCGGCATATGGAAGAAACAGCACTAAGTACAGGGAACTATCTGCTTCTAAATACAAAACGCATCTATCTAACAGAACGGTTGTCAATGTGTGCACTCAATTCCAGAGTTAAACACGTGTGTGGATTCAGCAGTCTGCAAACACTTTCTCTGCAGAGTCCCAAAACAGGCGTTTTCAGCCCATTACCGGCATATGGAAGAAACAGCAGTCAGCACAGGGAAATATCTGCTTCTAAATCCAAAACGCAGCTATCTAACAGAACGGTTGTCAATGTGGGCACTCAACTTCCACAGTTAAACCCGTGTGTGGATTCAGCAGTCTGCAAACACGTTCTCTGCAGAGTCCCAAAACAGGCGTTTTCAGCCCATTACCGGCATATGGAAGAAACAGCAGTCAGCACAGGGAAATATCCGCTTCTAAATCCAAAACGCAGCTATCTAACAGAACGGCTGTCAATGTGTGCATTGAACTTCCAGAGTTAAACACGTGTGTGGATTCAGCAGTCTGCAAACACTTTCTCTGCAGAGTCCCAAAACAGGCGTTTTCAGCCCATTACCGGCATATGGAAGAAACAGCAGTCAGCAAAGGGAAATATCTGCTTCTAAATCCAAAATGCAGCTATCTAACAGAACGGTTGTCATTGTGTGCACTCAACTTACGGAGTTAAAACCGTGTGTGGATTCAGCAGTCAGCAAACACGTTCTCTGCAGAGTCCCAAAACAGGCGTTTTCAGCCCATTACCGACATATGGAAGAAAGAGTAGTAAGCACAGGGAAATATCTGCTTCTAAATCCAAAACGCAGATATCTAACAGAACGGCTGTCAATGCGTGCACTCAACTTCAAGAGTTAAACCCGTGTGTGGATTCAGCAGTCTGCAAACACGTTATCTGCAGAGTCCCAAAACAGGCGTTTTCAGCCCATTACCGACATATGGAAGAAACAGCAGTAAGCACAGGGAAATATCTGCTTCTAAATCCAAAACGCAGCTATCTAACAGAACGGTTGTCAATGTGTGCACACAACTTCCAGAGTTAAACCCGTGTGTGGATTCAGCAGTCTGCAAACACTTTCTCTTCAGAGTCCAAAAACAGGCGTTTTCAGCCCATTACCGGCATATGGAAGAAACAGCAGTAAGCACAGTTAAATATCTGCTTCTAAATCCAAAACACAGCTATCTAACAGAACGGTTGTCAATGTGTGCACTCAACTTCCAGAGTTAAACCCGTGTGTGGACTCAGCAGTCTGCAAACACTTTCTCTGCAGAGTAACAAAACAGGGGTTTTCAGCCCATTACTGGCATAGGGAAGAAACAGCAGACAGCACAGGGGAATATCTGCTTCTAAATCCAAAACGCAGCTATCTAACAGAACGGTTGTCAATGTGTGCACTCAACTTCCAGAGTTAAACCCGTGTGTGGATTCAGCAGTCTGCAAACTCTTTCTCTGCAGAGTCCCAAAACAGGCGTTTTCAGCCCATTACCGGCATATGGAAGAAACAGCACTAAGTACAGGGAAATATCTGCTTCTAAATACAAAACGCATCTATCTAACAGAACGGTTGTCAATGTGTGCACTCAATTCCAGAGTTAAACACGTGTGTGGATTCAGCAGTCTGCAAACACTTTCTCTGCAGAGTCCCAAAACAGGCGTTTTCAGCCCATTACCGGCATATGGAAGAAACAGCAGTCAGCACAGGGAAATATCTGCTTCTAAATCCAAAACGCAGCTATCTAACAGAACGGTTGTCAATGTGGGCACTCAACTTCCACAGTTAAACCCGTGTGTGGATTCAGCAGTCTGCAAACACGTTCTCTGCAGAGTCCCAAAACAGGCGTTTTCAGCCCATTACCGGCATATGGAAGAAACAGCAGTCAGCACAGGGAATTATCAGCTTCTAAATCCAAAACGCAGCTATCTAACAGAACGGTTGTCAATGTGTGCACTCAACTACCCGAGTTAAACCTGTGTGTGGATTCAGCAGTCTGCAAACACTTTCTCTGCAGAGTCCCAAAACAGGCGTTCTCAGCCCATTACCGGCATATGGAAGAAACAGCAGTCAGCACAGGGAAATATCTGCTTCTAAATCCAAAACGCAGCTATCTAACAGAACGGTTTTCAATGTGTGCACTCAACTTCCAGAGTTAAACCCGTGTGTGGATTCAGCAGTCTGCAAACACTTTCTCTGCAGAGTCCCAAAACAGGCGTTTTCAGCCCATTACCGGCATATGGAAGAAACAGCAGTCAGCACAGGGAAATATCTGCTTCTAAATCCAAAACGCAGCTATCTAACAGAACGGTTGTCAATGTGTGCACTCAACTTCCAGAGTTAAACCCGTGTGTGGATTCAGCAGTCTGCAAACACTTTCTCTGCAGAGTCCCAAAACAGGCATTTTCAGTCCATTACCAGCATATGGAAGAAACAGCAGTCAGCACAGGGAAATATCTGCTTCTAAATCCAAAACGCAGCTATCTAACAGAACGGTTGTCAATGTGTGCACTCAACTTCCAGAGTTAAACACGTGTGTGGATTCAGCAGTCTGCAAACACTTTCTCTGCAGAGTCCCAAAACAGGCGTTTTTAGCCCATTACCGGCATAAGGAAGAAACAGCAGTAAGCACAGGGAAATATCTGCTTCTAAATCCAAAACACAGCTTTGTAACAGAACGATTGTCAATGTGTACAATCAACTTCCAGAGTTAAACCCGTGTGTGGATTCAGCAGTCTGGAAACACTTTCTCTGCAGAGTCCCAAAACAGGCGTATTCAGCCCATTACCGGCATATGGAAGAAACAGCAGTCAGCACAGGGAAATATCTGCTTCTAAATCCAAAACGCAGCTATCTAACAGAATGGTTGTCAGTGTGTGCACTCAACTTCCAGAGTTAAACCCGTGTGTGGATTCAGCAGTCTGCAAACACTTTCTCTGCATAGTCCCAAAACAGGCGTTTTCAGCCCATTACGGGCATATGGAAGAAACAGCAGTAAGCACAGGGAAATATCTGCTTCTAAATCAAAAACGCAGCTATCTAACAGAACGGTTGTCAATGTGTGCACTCAACTTCCAGAGTTAAACCCGTGTGTGGTTTCAGCAGTCTGCAAACAGTTTCTCTGCAGAGCCCCAAAACAGGCGTTTTCAGCCCATTACGGGCATATGGAAGAAACAGCAGTAAGCACAGGGAAATATCTGCTTCTAAATCAAAAACGCAGCTATCTAACAGAACGGTTGTCAATGTGTGCACTCAACTTCCAGAGTTAAACCCGTGTGTGGTTTCAGCAGTCTGCAAACAGTTTCTCTGCAGAGTCCCAAAACAGGCGTTTTCAGCCCATTACCGGCATATGGAAGAAACAGCAGTCAGCACAGGGAAATATCTGCTTCTAAATACAAAACGCAGCTATCTAACAGAACGATTGTCAATGTGTGCAATCAACTTCCAGAGTTAAACCCGTGTGTGGATTCAGCAGTCTGCAAACACTTTCTCTGCAGAGTCCCAAAACAGGCGTTTTCAGCCCATTACCGGCATAAGGAAGAAAAAGCAGTCAGCACAGGGAAATATCTGCTTCTAAATCCAAAACACAGCTATCTAACAGAACGGTTGTCAATGTGTGCACTCAACTTCCAGAGTTAAACCCGTGTGTGGATTCAGCAGTCTGCAAACACTTTCTCTGCAGAGTCCCAAAACAGGCGTTTTCAGCCCATTACCGGCATATGGAAGAAACAGCTGTCAGCACAGGGAAATATCTGCTTCTAAATCCAAAACGCAGCTATCTAACAGAACGGTTGTCAATGTGTGCACTCAACTTCCAGAGTTAAACCCGTGTGTGGATTCAGCAGTCTGCAAACACTTTCTCTGCAGAGTCACAAAACAGGCGTTTTTAGCCCATTACCGGCATATGGAAGAAACAGCAGTCAGCACAGGGAAATATCTGCTTCTAAATCCAAAACGCAGCTATCTAACAGAACGGTTGTCAATGTGTGCACTCAACTTCCAGAGTTAAACCCGTGTGTGGATTCAGCAGTCTGCAAACACTTTCTCTGCAGAGTCCCAAAAGAGGCGTTTTCAGCCCATTACCATCATATGGAAGAAACAGCAGTCAGCACAGGGAAATATCTGCTTCTAAATCCAAAACGCAGCTATCTAACAGAACGGTTGTCAATGTGTGCACTCAACTTCCAGAGTTAAACCCGTGTGTGGATTCAGCAGTCTGCAAACACTTTCTCTGCAGAGTCCCAAAACAGGCGTTTTCACCACATTACCGGCATATGGAAGAAACAGCAGTCAGCACAGGGAAATATCTGCTTCTAAATCAAAAACGCAGCTATCTAACAGAACGGTTGTCAATGTGTGCACTCAACTTCCAGAGTTAAACCCGTGTGTGGATTCAGCAGTCTGCAAACAGTTTCTCTGCAGAGTCCCAAAACAGGCGTTTTCAGCCCATTACCGGCATATGGAAGAAACAGCAGTCAGCACAGGGAAATATCTGCTTCTAAATCCAAAACGCAGCTATCTAACAGAACGATTGTCAATGTGTGCAATCAACTTCCAGAGTTAAACCCGTATGTGGATTCAGCAGTCTGAAAACACTTTCTCTGCAGAGTCCCAAAACAGGCGTTTTCAGCCCATTACCGGCATATGGAAGAAACAGCAGTAAGCACAGGGAAATATCTGCTTCTAAATCCAAAACGCAGCTATCTAACAGAACGGTTGTCAATGTGTGCACTCAACTTCCAGAGTTAAACCCGTGCGTGGATTCAGCAGTCTGCAAACACTTTCTCTGCAGAGTCCCAAAACAGGCGTTTTCAGCCCATTACCGGGATATGGAAGAAACAGCAGTCAGCACAGGGAAATATCCGCTTCTAAATCCAAAACGCAGCTATCTAACAGAACGGTTGTCAATGTGTGCCCTGAACTTCCAGAGTTAAACACGTGTGTGGATTCAGCAGTCTGCAAACACTTTCTCTGCAGAGTCCCAAAACAGGCGTTTTCAGCCCATTACCGGCATATGGAAGAAACAGCAGTCAGCAAAGGGAAATATCTGCTTCTATATCCAAAACGCACCTATCTAACAGAACGGTTGTCAATGTGTGCACTCAACTTCCAGAGTTAAACACGTGTGTGGATTCACCAGTCTGCAAACACTTTCTCTGCAGAGTCCCAAAACAGGCGTTTTCCGCCCGTTACCAGCATATGGAAGAAACAGCAGTCAGCACAGGGAAATATCTGCTTCTAAATCCAAAATGCAGCTATCTAACAGAACGGTTGTCATTGTGTGCACTCAACTTACGGAGTTAAAACCGTGTGTGGATTCAGCAGTCAGCAAACACGTTCTCTGCAGAGTCCCAAAACAGGCGTTTTCAGCCCATTACCGACATATGGAAGAAAGAGTAGTAAGCACAGGGAAATATCTGCTTCTAAATCCAAAACGCAGATATCTAACAGAACGGCTGTCAATGCGTGCACTCAACTTCAAGAGTTAAACCCGTGTGTGGATTCAGCAGTCTGCAAACACGTTATCTGCAGAGTCCCAAAACAGGCGTTTTCAGCCCATTACCGGCATATGGAAGAAACAGCAGTAAGCACAGTTAAATATCTGCTTCTAAATCCAAAACACAGCTATCTAACAGAACGGTTGTCAATGTGTGCACTCAACTTCCAGAGTTAAACCCGTGTGTGGATTCAGCAGTCTGCAAACACTTTCTCTGCAGAGTAACAAAACAGGGGTTTTCAGCCCATTACTGGCATAGGGAAGAAACAGCAGTCAGCACAGGGGAATATCTGCTTCTAAATCCAAAACGCAGCTATCTAACAGAATGGTTGTCAATGTGTGCACTCAACTTCCAGAGATAAACCCGTGTGTGGATTCAGCAGTCTGCAAACACTTTCTCTGCAGAGACCCAAAACAGGCGTTTTCAGCCCATTACCGGCATATGGAAGAAACAGCAGTCAGCACAGGGAAATATCTGCTTCTAAATCCAAAACGCAGCTATCTAACAGAACGGTTGTCAATGTGTGCACTCAATTTCCAGAGTTAAACCCGTGTGTGGATTCAGGAGTCTGCAAACTCTTTCTCTGCAGAGTCCCAAAACAGGCGTTTTCAGCCCATTACCGGCATATGGAAGAAACAGCACTAAGTACAGGGAAATATCTGCTTCTAAATACAAAACGCATCTATCTAACAGAACGGTTGTCAATGTGTGCACTCAATTCCAGAGTTAAACACGTGTGTGGATTCAGCAGTCTGCAAACACTTTCTCTGCAGAGTCCCAAAACAGGCGTTTTCAGCCCATTACCGGCATATGGAAGAAACAGCAGTAAGCACAGGGAAATATCTGCTTCTAAATCCAAAACGGAGCTATCTAACAGAACGGTTGTCAATGTGTGCACTCAACTTCCAGAGTTAAACCCGTGCGTGGATTCAGCAGTCTGCAAACACTTTCTCTGCAGAGTCCCAAAACAGGCGTTTTCAGCCCATTACCGGGATATGGAAGAAACAGCAGTCAGCACAGGGAAATATCCGCTTCTAAATCCAAAACGCAGCTATCTAACAGAACGGCTGTCAATGTGTGCACTGAACTTCCAGAGTTAAACACGTGTGTGGATTCAGCAGTCTGCAAACACTTTCTCTGCAGAGTCCCAAAACAGGCGTTTTCAGCCCATTACCGGCATATGGAAGAAACAGCAGTCAGCAAAGGGAAATATCTGCTTCTAAATCCAAAATGCAGCTATCTAACAGAACGGTTGTCAATGTGTGCACTCAACTTCCAGAGTTAAACACGTGTGTGGATTCACCAGTCTGCAAACACTTTCTCTGCAGAGTCCCAAAACAGGCGTTTTCCGCCCGTTACCAGCATATGGAAGAAACAGCAGTCAGCACAGGGAAATATCTGCTTCTAAATCCAAAATGCAGCTATCTAACAGAACGGTTGTCATTGTGTTCACTCAACTTACGGAGTTAAAACCGTGTGTGGATTCAGCAGTCAGCAAACACGTTCTCTGCAGAGTCCCAAAACAGGCGTTTTCAGCCCATTACCGACATATGGAAGAAAGAGTAGTAAGCACAGGGAAATATCTGCTTCTAAATCCAAAACGCAGATATCTAACAGAACGGCTGTCAATGCGTGCACTCAACTTCAAGAGTTAAACCCGTGTGTGGATTCAGCAGTCTGCAAACACGTTATCCGCAGAGTCCCAAAACAGGCGTTTTCAGCCCTTTACCGACATATGGAAGAAACAGCAATAACCACAGGGAAATATCTGCTTCTAAATCCAAAACGCAGCTATCTAACAGAACGGTTGTCAATGTGTGCACACAACTTCCAGAGTTAAACCCGTGTGTGGATTCAGCAGTCTGCAAACACTTTCTCTTCAGAGTCCAAAAACAGGCGTTTTCAGCCCATTACCGGCATATGGAAGAAACAGCAGTAAGCACAGTTAAATATCTGCTTCTAAATCCAAAACACAGCTATCTAACAGAACGGTTGTCAATGTGTGCACTCAACTTCCAGAGTTAAACCCGTGTGTGGACTCAGCAGTCAGCAAACACTTTCTCTGCAGAGTAACAAAACAGGGGTTTTCAGCCCATTACTGGCATAGGGAAGAAACAGCAGTCAGCACAGGGGAATATCTGCTTCTAAATCCAAAACGCAGCTATCTAACAGAACGGTTGTCAATGTGTGCACTCAACTTCCAGAGTTAAACCCGTGTGTGGATTCAGCAGTCTGCAAACTCTTTCTCTGCAGAGTCCCAAAACAGGCGTTTTCAGCCCATTACCGGCATATGGAAGAAACAGCACTAAGTACAGGGAAATATCTGCTTCTAAATACAAAACGCATCTATCTAACAGAACGGTTGTCAATGTGTGCACTCAATTCCAGAGTTAAACACGTGTGTGGATTCAGCAGTCTGCAAACACTTTCTCTGCAGAGTCCCAAAACAGGCGTTTTCAGCCCATTACCGGCATATGGAAGAAACAGCAGTCAGCACAGGGAAATATCTGCTTCTAAATCCAAAACGCAGCTATCTAACAGAACGGTTGTCAATGTGGGCACTCAACTTCCACAGTTAAACCCGTGTGTGGATTCAGCAGTCTGCAAACACGTTCTCTGCAGAGTCCCAAAACAGGCATTTTCAGCCCATTACCGGCATATGGAAGAAACTGCAGTCAGCACAGGGAATTATCAGATTCTAAATCCAAAACGCAGCTATCTAACAGAACGGTTGTCAATGTGTGCACTCAACTACCCGAGTTAAACCTGTGTGTGGATTCAGCAGTCTGCAAACACTTTCTCTGCAGAGTCCCAAAACAGGCGTTCTCAGCCCATTACCGGCATATGGAAGAAACAGCAGTCAGCACAGGGAAATATCTGCTTCTAAATCCAAAACGCAGCTATCTAACAGAACGGTTTTCAATGTGTGCACTCAACTTCCAGAGTTAAACCCGTGTGTGGATTCAGCAGTCTGCAAACACTTTCTCTGCAGAGTCCCAAAACAGGCGTTTTCAGCCCATTACCGGCATATGGAAGAAACAGCAGTCAGCACAGGGAAATATCTGCTTCTAAATCCAAAACACAGCTATCTAACAGAACGGTTGTCAATGTGTGCACTCAACTTCCAGAGTTAAACCCGTGTGTGGATTCAGCAGTCTGCAAACACTTTCTCTGCAGAGTCCCAAAACAGGCATTTTCAGTCCATTACCAGCATATGGAAGAAACAGCAGTCAGCACAGGGAAATATCTGCTTCTAAATCCAAAACGCAGCTATCTAACAGAACGGTTGTCAATGTGTGCACTCAACTTCCAGAGTTAAACACGTGTGTGGATTCAGCAGTCTGCAAACACTTTCTCTGCAGAGTCCCAAAACAGGCGTTTTCAGCCCATTACCCGCATATGGACGAAACAGCAGTCAGCACAGGGAAATATCTGCTTCTAAATCCAAAACGCAGCTATCTAACAGAACGGATGTCAATGTGTGCACTCAACTTCCAGAGTTAAACCCGTGTGTGGATTCAGCAGTCTGCAAACACTTTCTCTGCAGAGTCCCAAAACAGGCGTTTTCAGCCCATTACCCGCATATGGACGAAACAGCAGTCAGCACAGGGAAATATCTGCTTCTAAATCCAAAACGCAGCTATCTAACAGAACGGTTGTCAATGTGTGCACTCAACTTCCAGAGTTAAACACGTGTGTGGATTCAGCAGTCTGAAAACACATTCTGTGCAGCGTCCCAAAACAGGCGTTTTCAGCCCATTACCCGCATATGGACGAAACAGCAGTCAGCACAGGGAAATATCTGCTTCTAAATCCAAAACGCAGCTATCTAACAGAACGGTTGTCAATGTGTGCACTCAACTTCCAGAGTTAAACCCGTGTGTGGATTCAGCAGTCTGCAAACACGTTCTCTGCAGAGTCCCAAAACAGGCGTTTTCAGCCCATTACCGGCATATGGTAGAAACAGCAGTCAGCACAGGGAAATATCTCCTTCTAAATCCAAAACGCCGCTATCTAACAGAACGGTTGTCAATGTGTGCACTCAACTTCCAGAGTTAAACCCGTGTGTGGATTCAGCAGTCTGCAAACACTTTCTCTGCAGAGTCCCAAAACAGGCGTTTTCAGCCCATTACCGGCATATGGAAGAAACAGCAGTCAGCACTGGGAAATATCTGCTTCTAAATCCAAAACGCAGCTATCTAACAGAACGGTTGTCAGTGTGTGCACTCAACTACCAGAGTTAAACCCGTGTGTGGATTCAGCAGTCTGCAAACACTTTCTCTGCAGAGTCCCAAAACAGGTGTTTTCAGCCCGTTACCGGCATATGGTAGAAACAGCAGTCAGCACAGGGAAATATCTGCTTCTAAATCCAAAATGCCGCTATCTAACAGAACGGTTGTCAATGTGTGCACTCAACTTCCAGAGTTAAACCCGTGTGTGGATTCAGCAGTCTGCAAACACTTTCTCTGCAGAGTCCCAACAAAGGCGTTTTCAGCCCATTACCGGCATATGGAAGAAACTGCAGTAAGCACAGGGAAATATCTGCTTCTAAATCCAAAACACAGCTTTGTAACAGAACGATTGTCAATGTGTACAATCAACTTCCAGAGTTAAACCCGTGTGTGGATTCAGCAGTTTGAAAACACTTTCTCTGCAGAGTCCCAAAACAGGCGTATTCAGCCCATTACCGGCATATGGAAGAAACAGCAGTAAGCACAGGGAAATATCTGCTTCTAAATCCAAAACGCAGCTATCTAACAGAAAGGTTCTCAATGTTGGCACTCAACTTCCAGAGTTAAACCCATGTGTGGATTCAACAGTCTGAAAACACTTTCTCTGCAGAGTCCCAAAACAGGTGTTTTCAGCCCATTACCGGCATATGGAAGAAACAGCAGTAAGTACAGGGAAATATCTGCTTCTAAATCCAAAATGCAGCTATCTAACAGAACGGTTGTCAATGTGTGCACTCAACTTCCAGAGTTAAACCCGTATGTGGATTCAGCAGTCTGCAAACACTTTCTCTGCAGAGTCCCAAAACAGGCGTTTTCAGCCCATTACCGGCATATGGAAGAAACAGCAGTCAGCACAGGGAAATATCTGCTTCTAAATCCAAAACGCAGCTATCTAACAGAACGGTTGTCAATGTGTGCACTCAACTTCCAGAGTTAAACCCGTGTGTGGATTCAGCAGTCTGCAAACACTTTCTCTGCAGAGTCCCAAAACAGGCGTTTTCAGCCCATTACCGGCATATGGAAGAAACAGCAGTCAGCACAGGGAAATATCTGCTTCTAAATCCAAAACGCAGCTATCTAACAGAAAGGTTCTCAATGTTGGCACTCAACTTCCAGAGTTAAACCCATGTGTGGATTCAACAGTCTGAAAACACTTTCTCTGCAGAGTCCCAAAACAGGTGTTTTCAGCCCATTACCGGCATATGGAAGAAACAGCAGTCAGCACAGGGAAATATCTGCTTCTAAATACAAAACGCAGCTATCTAACAGAACGATTGTCAATGTGTGCAATCAACTTCCAGAGTTAAACCCGTGTGTGGATTCAGCAGTCTGCAAACACTTTCTCTGCAGAGTCCCAAAACAGGCGTTTTCAGCCCATTACCGGCATATGGAAGAAACAGCAGTCAGCACAGGGAAATATCTGCTTCTAAATCCAAAACGCAGCTATCTAACAGAACGGTTGTCAATGTGTGCACTCAACTTCCAGAGTTAAACCCGTGTGTGGATTCAGCAGTCTGCAAACACTTTCTCTGCAGAGTCCCAAAACAGGCGTTTTCAGCCCTTTACCGGCATAAGGAAGAAAAAGCAGTCAGCACAGGGAAATATCTGCTTCTAAATCCAAAACACAGCTATCTAACAGAACGGTTGTCAATGTGTGCACTCAACTTCCAGAGTTAAACCCGTGTGTGGATTCAGCAGTCTGCAAACACTTTCTCTGCAGAGTCCCAAAACAGGCGTTTTCAGCCCATTACCGGCATATGGAAGAAACAGCAGTCAGCACAGGGAAATATCTGCTTCTAAATCCAAAACGCAGCTATCTAACAGAACGGTTGTCAATGTGTGCACTCAACTTCCAGAGTTAAACCCGTGTGTGGATTCAGCAGTCTGCAAACACTTTCTCTGCAGAGTCACAAAACAGGCGTTTTTAGCCCATTACCGGCATATGGAAGAAACAGCAGTCAGCACAGGGAAATATCTGCTTCTAAATCCAAAACGCAGCTATCTAACAGAACGGTTGTCAATGTGTGCACTCAACTTCCAGAGTTAAACCCGTGTGTGGATTCAGCAGTCTGCAAACACTTTCTCTGCAGAGTCCCAAAAGAGGCGTTTTCAGCCCATTACCATCATATGGAAGAAACAGCAGTCAGCACAGGGAAATATCTGCTTCTAAATCCAAAACGCAGCTATCTAACAGAACGGTTGTCAATGTGTGCACTCAACTTCCAGAGTTAAACCCGTGTGTGGATTCAGCAGTCTGCAAACACTTTCTCTGCAGAGTCCCAAAACAGGCGTTTTCACCACATTACCGGCATATGGAAGAAACAGCAGTCTGCACAGGGAAATATCTGCTTCTAAATCAAAAACGCAGCTATCTAACAGAACGGTTGTCAATGTGTGCACTCAACTTCCAGAGTTAAACCCGTGTGTGGATTCAGCAGTCTGCAAACAGTTTCTCTGCAGAGTCCCAAAACAGGCGTTTTCAGCCCATTACCGGCATATGGAAGAAACAGCAGTCAGCACAGGGAAATATCTGCTTCTAAATCGAAAACGCAGCTATCTAACAGAACGATTGTCAATGTGTGCAATCAACTTCCAGAGTTAAACCCGTGTGTGGATTCAGCAGTCTGAAATCACTTTCTCTGCAGAGTCCCAAAACAGGCGTTTTCAGCCCATTACCGGCATATGGAAGAAACAGCAGTAAGCAGAGGGAAATATCTGCTTCTAAATCCAAAACGCAGCTATCTAACAGAACGGTTGTCAATGTGTGCACTCAACTTCCAGAGTTAAACCCGTGCGTGGATTCAGCAGTCTGCAAACACTTTCTCTGCAGAGTCCCAAAACAGGCGTTTTCAGCCCATTACCGGGATATGGAAGAAACAGCAGTCAGCACAGGGAAATATCCGCTTCTAAATCCAAAACGCAGCTATCTAACAGAACGGTTGTCAATGTGTGCCCTGAACTTCCAGAGTTAAACACGTGTGTGGATTCAGCAGTCTGCAAACACTTTCTCTGCAGAGTCCCAAAACAGGCGTTTTCAGCCCATTACCGGCATATGGAAGAAACAGCAGTCAGCAAAGGGAAATATCTGCTTCTATATCCAAAACGCAGCTATCTAACAGAACGGTTGTCAATGTGTGCACTCAACTTCCAGAGTTAAACACGTGTGTGGATTCACCAGTCTGCAAACACTTTCTCTGCAGAGTCCCAAAACAGGCGTTTTCCGCCCGTTACCAGCATATGGAAGAAACAGCAGTCAGCACAGGGAAATATCTGCTTCTAAATCCAAAATGCAGCTATCTAACAGAACGGTTGTCATTGTGTGCACTCAACTTACGGAGTTAAAACCGTGTGTGGATTCAGCAGTCAGCAAACACGTTCTCTGCAGAGTCCCAAAACAGGCGTTTTCAGTCCATTACCGACATATGGAAGAAAGAGTAGTAAGCACAGGGAAATATCTGCTTCTAAATCCAAAACGCAGATATCTAACAGAACGGCTGTCAATGCGTGCACTCAACTTCAAGAGTTAAACCCGTGTGTGGATTCAGCAGTCTGCAAACACGTTATCTGCAGAGTCCCAAAACAGGCGTTTTCAGCCCATTACCGGCATATGGAAGAAACAGCAGTAAGCACAGTTAAATATCTGCTTCTAAATCCAAAACACAGCTATCTAACAGAACGGTTGTCAATGTGTGCACTCAACTTCCAGAGTTAAACCCGTGTGTGGATTCAGCAGTCTGCAAACAGTTTCTCTGCAGAGTCCCAAAACAGGCGTTTTCAGCCCATTACCGGCATATGGAAGAAACAGCACTAAGTACAGGGAAGTATCTGCTTCTAAATACAAAACGCATCTATCTAACAGAACGGTTGTCAATGTGTGCACTCAATTCCAGAGTTAAACACGTGTGTGGATTCAGCAGTCTGCAAACACTTTCTCTGCAGAGTCCCAAAACAGGCGTTTTCAGCCCATTACCGGCATATGGAAGAAACAGCAGTCAGCACAGGGAAATATCTGCTTCTAAATCCAAAACGCAGCTATCTAACAGAACGGTTGTCAATGTGTGCACTCAACTTCCAGAGTTAAACCCGTGCGTGGATTCAGCAGTCTGCAAACACTTTCTCTGCAGAGTCCCAAAACAGGCGTTTTCAGCCCATTACCGGGATATGGAAGAAACAGCAGTCAGCACAGGGAAATATCCGCTTCTAAATCCAAAACGCAGCTATCTAACAGAACGGCTGTCAATGTGTGCACTGAACTTCCAGAGTCAAACACGTGTGTGGATTCAGCAGTCTGCAAACACTTTCTCTGCAGAGTCCCAAAACAGGCGTTTTCAGCCCATTACCGGCATATGGAAGAAACAGCAGTCAGCAAAGGGAAATATCTGCTTCTAAATCCAAAATGCAGCTATCTAACAGAACGGTTGTCATTGTGTGCACTCAACTTCCAGAGTTAAACACGTGTGTGGATTCACCAGTCTGCAAACACTTTCTCTGCAGAGTCCCAAAACAGGCGTTTTCCGCCCGTTACCAGCATATGGAAGAAACAGCAGTCAGCACAGGGAAATATCTGCTTCTAAATCCAAAATGCAGCTATCTAACAGAACGGTTGTCATTGTGTGCACTCAACTTACGGAGTTAAAACCGTGTATGGATTCAGCAGTCAGCAAACACGTTCTCTGCAGAGTCCCAAAACAGGCGTTTTCAGCCCATTACCGACATATGGAAGAAAGAGTAGTAAGCACAGGGAAATATCTGCTTCTAAATCCAAAACGCAGATATCTAACAGAACGGCTGTCAATGCGTGCACTCAACTTCAAGAGTTAAACCCGTGTGTGGATTCAGCAGTCTGCAAACACGTTATCTGCAGAGTCCCAAAACAGGCGTTTTCAGCCCATTACCGACATATGGAAGAAACAGCAGTAAGCACAGGGAAATATCTGCTTCTAAATCCAAAACGCAGCCATCTAACAGAACGGTTGTCAATGTGTGCACACAACTTCCAGAGTTAAACCCGTGTGTGGATTCAGCAGTCTGCAAACACTTTCTCTTCAGAGTCCAAAAACAGGCGTTTTCAGTCCATTACCGGCATATGGAAGAAACAGCAGTAAGCACAGTTAAATATCTGCTTCTAAATCCAAAACACAGCTATCTAACAGAACGGTTGTCAATGTGTGCACTCAACTTCCAGAGTTAAACCCGTGTGTGGACTCAGCAGTCAGCAAACACTTTCTCTGCAGAGTAACAAAACAGGGGTTTTCAGCCCATTACTGGCATAGGGAAGAAACAGCAGTCAGCACAGAGGAATATCTACTTCTAAATCCAAAACGCAGCTATCTAACAGAACGGTTGTCAATGTGTGCACTCAACTTTCAGAGTTAAACCCGTGTGTGGATTCAGCAGTCTGCAAATTCTTTCTCTGCAGAGTCCCAAAACAGGCGTTTTCAGCCCATTACCGGCATATGGAACAAACAGCACTAAGTACAGGGAAATATCTGCTTCTAAATACAAAACGCATCTATCTAACAGAACGGTTGTCAATGTGTGCACTCAATTCCAGAGTTAAACACGTGTGTGAATTCAGCAGTCTGCAAACACTTTCTCTGCAGAGTCCCAAAACAGGCGTTTTCAGCCCATTACCGGCATATGGAAGAAACAGCAGTCAGCACAGGGAAATATCTGCTTCTAAATCCAAAACGCAGCTATCTAACAGAACGGTTGTCAATGTGGGCACCCAACTTCCACAGTTAAACCCGTGTGTGGATTCAGCAGTCTGCAAACACGTTCTCTGCAGAGTCCCAAAACAGGCGTTTTCAGCCCATTACCGGCATATGGAAGAAACAGCAGTCAGCACAGGGAATTATCAGCTTCTAAATCCAAAACGCAGCTATCTAACAGAACGGTTGTCAATGTGTGCACTCAACTACCCGAGTTAAACCTGTGTGTGGATTCAGCAGTCTGCAAACACTTTCTCTGCAGAGTCCCAAAACAGGCGTTCTCAGCCCATTACCGGCATATGGAAGAAACAGCAGTCAGCACAGGGAAATATCTGCTTCTAAATCCAAAACGCAGCTATCTAACAGAACGGTTTTCAATGTGTGCACTCAACTTCCAGAGTTAAACCCGTGTGTGGATTCAGCAGTCTGCAAACACTTTCTCTGCAGAGTCCCAAAACAGGCGTTTTCAGCCCATTACCGGCATATGGAAGAAACAGCAGTCAGCACAGGGAAATATCTGCTTCTAAATCCAAAACGCAGCTATCTAACAGAACGGTTGTCAATGTGTGCACTCAACTTCCAGAGTTAAACCCGTGTGTGGATTCAGCAGTCTGCAAACACTTTCTCTGCAGAGTCCCAAAACAGGCATTTTCAGTCCATTACCAGCATATGGAAGAAACAGCAGTCAGCACAGGGAAATATCTGCTTCTAAATCCAAAACGCAGCTATCTAACAGAACGGTTGTCAATGTGTGCACTCAACTTCCAGAGTTAAACACGTGTGTGGATTCAGCAGTCTGCAAACACTTTCTCTGCAGAGTCCCAAAACAGGCGTTTTTAGCCCATTACCGGCATATGGAAGAAACAGCAGTAAGCACAGGGAAATATCTGCTTCTAAATCCAAAACGCAGCTATCTAACAGAACGGTGGTCAATGTGTGCACTCAACTTCCAGAGTTAAACCCGTGTGTGGATTCAGCAGTCTGCAAACACTTTCTCTGCAGAGTCCCAAAACAGGCGTTTTCAGCCCATTACCGGCATATGGAAGAAACAGCAGTAAGCACAGGGAAATATCTGCTTCTAAATCCAAAACGCAGCTGTCTAACAGAAGGTTGTCAATGTGTGCACTCAACTTCCAGAGTTAAACCCGTGTGTGGATTCATCAGTCTGCAAACACTTTCTCTGCTGAGTCCCAAAACAGGCGTTTTCAGCCCATTACCGGCATATGGAAGAAACAGCAGTCAGTACAGGGAAATATCTGCTTTTAAATCCAAAACGCAGCTATCTAACAGAACGGTTGTCAATGTGTGCACTCAACTTCCAGAGTTAAACCCGTGTGTGGATTCAGCAGTCTGCAAACACTTTCTCTGCAGAGTCCCAAAACAGGCGTTTTCAGCCCATTACCGGCCTATGGAAGAAACAGCAGTAAGCACAGGGAAATATCTGCTTCTAAATCCAAAGCGCAGCTATCTAACAGAACGGTTGTCAACGTGTGCACTCAACTTCCAGAGTTAAACCCGTGTGTGGATTCAGCAGTCTGCAAACACTTTCTCTGCAGAGTCCCAACACAGGCGTTTTCAGCCCATTACCGGCATATGGAAGAAACTGAAGTAAGCACAGGGAAATATCTGCTTCTAAATCCAAAACACAGCTTTGTAACAGAACGATTGTCAATGTGTACAATCAACTTCCAGAGTTAAACCCGTGTGTGGATTCAGCAGTTTGAAAACACTTTCTCTGCAGAGTCCCAAAACAGGCGTTTTCAGCCCATTACCGGCATATGGAAGAAACAGCAGTAAGCACAGGGAAATATCTGCTTCTAAATCCAAAACGCAGCTATCTAACAGAAAGGTTCTCAATGTTGGCACTCAACTTCCAGAGTTAAACCCATGTGTGGATTCAACAGTCTGAAAACACTTTCTCTGCAGAGTCCCAAAACAGGTGTTTTCAGCCCATTACCGGCATATGGAAGAAACAGCAGTAAGTACAGGGAAATATCTGCTTCTAAATCCAAAATGCAGCTATCTAACAGAACGGTTGTCAATGTGTGCACTCAACTTCCAGAGTTAAACCCGTGTGTGGATTCAGCAGTCTGCAAACACTTTCTCTGCAGAGTCCCAAAACAGGTGTTTTCAGCCCATTACCGGCATATGGAAGAAACAGCAGTTAGCACAGGGAAATATCTGCTTCTAAATCCAAAACGCAGCTATCTAACAGAATGGTTGTCAGTGTGTGCACTCAACTTCCAGAGTTAAACCCGTGTGTGGATTCAGCAGTCTGCAAACACTTTCTCTGCAGAGTCCC
Source organism: Aotus nancymaae (assembly GCF_030222135.1). NCBI lineage: Eukaryota > Metazoa > Chordata > Mammalia > Primates > Aotidae > Aotus > Aotus nancymaae. The sequence goes on from NW_026988977.1 coordinate 134,621, forward strand.
AAAACAGGCGTTTTCAGCCCATTACGGGCATATGGAAGAAACAGCAGTAAGCACAGGGAAATATCTGCTTCTAAATAAAAAACGCAGCTATCTAACAGAACGGTTGTCAATGTGTGCACTCAACTTCCAGAGTTAAACCCGTGTGTGGTTTCAGCAGTCTGCAAACAGTTTCTCTGCAGAGTCCCAAAACAGGCGTTTTCAGCCCATTACCGGCATATGGAAGAAACAGCAGTCAGCACAGGGAAATATCTGCTTCTAAATACAAAACGCAGCTATCTAACAGAACGATTGTCAATGTGTGCAATCAACTTCCAGAGTTAAACCCGTGTGTGGATTCAGCAGTCTGCAAACACTTTCTCTGCAGAGTCCCAAAACAGGCGTTTTCAGCCCATTACCGGCATATGGAAGAAACAGCTGTCAGCACAGGGAAATATCTGCTTCTAAATCCAAAACGCAGCTATCTAACAGAACGGTTGTCAATGTGTGCACTCAACTTCCAGAGTTAAACCCGTGTGTGGATTCAGCAGTCTGCAAACACTTTCTCTGCAGAGTCCCAAAACAGGCGTTTTCAGCCCATTACCAGCATAAGGAAGAAAAAGCAGTCAGCACAGGGAAATATCTGCTTCTAAATCCAAAACACAGCTATCTAACAGAACGGTTGTCAATGTGTGCACTCAACTTCCAGAGTTAAACCCGTGTGTGGATTCAGCAGTCTGCAAACACTTTCTCTGCAGAGTCCCAAAACAGGCGTTTTCAGCCCATTACCGGCATATGGAAGAAACAGCAGTCAGCACAGGGAAATATCTGCTTCTAAATCCAAAACGCAGCTATCTAACAGAACGGTTGTCAATGTGTGCACTCAACTTCCAGAGTTAAACCCGTGTGTGGATTCAGCAGTCTGCAAACACTTTCTCTGCAGAGTCCCAAAACAGGCGTTTTCACCACATTACCGGCATATGGAAGAAACAGCAGTCAGCACAGGGAAATATCTGCTTCTAAATCAAAAACGCAGCTATCTAACAGAACGGTTGTCAATGTGTGCACTCAACTTCCAGAGTTAAACCCGTGTGTGGATTCAGCAGTCTGCAAACAGTTTCTCTGCAGAGTCCCAAAACAGGCGTTTTCAGCCCATTACCGGCATATGGAAGAAACTGCAGTCAGCACAGGGAAATATCTGCTTCTAAATCCAAAACGCAGCTATCTAACAGAACGATTGTCAATGTGTGCAATCAACTTCCAGAGTTAAACCCGTGTGTGGATTCAGCAGTCTGAAATCACTTTCTCTGCAGAGTCCCAAAACAGGCGTTTTCAGCCCATTACCGGCATATGGAAGAAACAGCAGTAAGCAGAGGGAAATATCTGCTTCTAAATCCAAAACGCAGCTATCTAACAGAACGGTTGTCAATGTGTGCACTCAACTTCCAGAGTTAAACCCGTGCATGGATTCAGCAGTCTGCAAACACTTTCTCTGCAGAGTCCCAAAACAGGCGTTTTCAGCCCATTACCGGGATATGGAAGAAACAGCAGTCAGCACAGGGAAATATCCGCTTCTAAATCCAAAACGCAGCTATCTAACAGAACGGTTGTCAATGTGTGCCCTGAACTTCCAGAGTTAAACACGTGTGTGGATTCAGCAGTCTGCAAACACTTTCTCTGCAGAGTCCCAAAACAGGCGTTTTCAGCCCATTACCGGCATATGGAAGAAACAGCAGTCAGCAAAGGGAAATATCTGCTTCTATATCCAAAACGCAGCTATCTAACAGAACGGTTGTCAATGTGTGCACTCAACTTCCAGAGTTAAACACGTGTGTGGATTCACCAGTCTGCAAACACTTTCTCTGCAGAGTCCCAAAACAGGCGTTTTCCGCCCGTTACCAGCATATGGAAGAAACAGCAGTCAGCACAGGGAAATATCTGCTTCTAAATCCAAAATGCAGGTATCAAACAGAACGGTTGTCATTGTGTGCACTCAACTTACGGAGTTAAAACCGTGTGTGGATTCAGCAGTCAGCAAACACGTTCTCTGCAGAGTCCCAAAACAGGCGTTTTCAGCCCATTACCGACATATGGAAGAAAGAGTAGTAAGCACAGGGAAATATCTGCTTCTAAATCCAAAACGCAGATATCTAACAGAACGGCTGTCAATGCGTGCACTCAACTTCAAGAGTTAAACCCGTGTGTGGATTCAGCAGTCTGCAAACACGTTATCTGCAGAGTCCCAAAACAGGCGTTTTCAGCCCATTACCGGCATATGGAAGAAACAGCAGTAAGCACAGTTAAATATCTGCTTCTAAATCCAAAACACAGCTATCTAACAGAACGGTTGTCAATGTGTGCACTCAACTTCCAGAGTTAAACCCGTGTGTGGATTCAGCAGTCTGCAAACACTTTCTCTGCAGAGTAACAAAACAGGGGTTTTCAGCCCATTACTGGCATAGGGAAGAAACAGCAGTCAGCACAGGGGAATATCTGCTTCTAAATCCAAAACGCAGCTATCTAACAGAATGGTTGTCAATGTGTGCACTCAACTTCCAGAGATAAACCCGTGTGTGGATTCCGCAGTCTGCAAACACTTTCTCTGCAGAGACCCAAAACAGGCGTTTTCAGCCCATTACCGGCATATGGAAGAAACAGCAGTCAGCACAGGGAAATATCTGCTTCTAAATCCAAAACGCAGCTATCTAACAGAACGGTTGTCAATGTGTGCACTCAATTTCCAGAGTTAAACCCGTGTGTGGATTCAGGAGTCTGCAAACTCTTTCTCTGCAGAGTCCCAAAACAGGCGTTTTCAGCCCATTACCGGCATATGGAAGAAACAGCACTAAGTACAGGGAAGTATCTGCTTCTAAATACAAAACGCATCTATCTAACAGAACGGTTGTCAATGTGTGCACTCAATTCCAGAGTTAAACACGTGTGTGGATTCAGCAGTCTGCAAACACTTTCTCTGCAGAGTCCCAAAACAGGCGTTTTCAGCCCATTACCGGCATATGGAAGAAACAGCAGTCAGCACAGGGAAATATCTGCTTCTAAATCCAAAACGCAGCTATCTAACAGAACGGTTGTCAATGTGTGCACTCAACTTCCAGAGTTAAACCCGTGCGTGGATTCAGCAGTCTGCAAACACTTTCTCTGCAGAGTCCCAAAACAGGCGTTTTCAGCCCATTACCGGGATATGGAAGAAAAAGCAGTCAGCACAGGGAAATATCCGCTTCTAAATCCAAAACGCAGCTATCTAACAGAACGGCTGTCAATGTGTGCACTGAACTTCCAGAGTTAAACACGTGTGTGGATTCAGCAGTCTGCAAACACTTTCTCTGCAGAGTCCCAAAACAGGCGTTTTCAGCCCATTACCGGCATATGGAAGAAACAGCAGTCAGCAAAGGGAAATATCTGCTTCTAAATCCAAAATGCAGCTATCTAACAGAACGGTTGTCAATGTGTGCACTCAACTTCCAGAGTTAAACACGTGTGTGGATTCACCAGTCTGCAAACACTTTCTCTGCAGAGTCCCAAAACAGGCGTTTTCCGCCCGTTACCAGCATATGGAAGAAACAGCAGTCAGCACAGGGAAATATCTGCTTCTAAATCCAAAATGCAGCTATCTAACAGAACGGTTGTCATTGTGTGCACTCAACTTACGGAGTTAAAACCGTGTGTGGATTCAGCAGTCAGCAAACACGTTCTCTGCAGAGTCCCAAAACAGGCGTTTTCAGCCCATTACCGACATATGGAAGAAAGAGTAGTAAGCACAGGGAAATATCTGCTTCTAAATCCAAAACGCAGATATCTAACAGAACGGCTGTCAATGCGTGCACTCAACTTCAAGAGTTAAACCCGTGTGTGGATTCAGCAGTCTGCAAACACGTTATCTGCAGAGTCCCAAAACAGGCGTTTTCAGCCCATTACCGACATATGGAAGAAACAGCAGTAAGCACAGGGAAATATCTGCTTCTAAATCCAAAACGCAGCTATCTAACAGAACGGTTGTCAATGTGTGCACACAACTTCCAGAGTTAAACCCGTGTGTGGATTCAGCAGTCTGCAAACACTTTCTCTTCAGAGTCCAAAAACAGGCGTTTTCAGTCCATTACCGGCATATGGAAGAAACAGCAGTAAGCACAGTTAAATATCTGCTTCTAAATCCAAAACACAGCTATCTAACAGAACGGTTGTCAATGTGTGCACTCAACTTCCAGAGTTAAACCCGTGTGTGGACTCAGCAGTCAGCAAACACTTTCTCTGCAGAGTAACAAAACAGGGGTTTTCAGCCCATTACTGGCATAGGGAAGAAACAGCAGTCAGCACAGAGGAATATCTGCTTCTAAATCCAAAACGCAGCTATCTAACAGAACGGTTGTCAATGTGTGCACTCAACTTCCAGAGTTAAACCCGTGTGTGGATTCAGCAGTCTGCAAACTCTTTCTCTGCAGAGTCCCAAAACAGGCGTTTTCAGCCCATTACCGGCATATGGAAGAAACAGCACTAAGTACAGGGAAATATCTGCTTCTAAATACAAAACGCATCTATCTAACAGAACGGTTGTCAATGTGTGCACTCAATTCCAGAGTTAAACACGTGTGTGGATTCAGCAGTCTGCAAACACTTTCTCTGCAGAGTCCCAAAACAGGCGTTTTCAGCCCATTACCGGCATATGGAAGAAACAGCAGTCAGCACAGGGAAATATCTGCTTCTAAATCCAAAACGCAGCTATCTAACAGAACGGTTGTCAATGTGGGCACTCAACTTCCACAGTTAAACCCGTGTGTGGATTCAGCAGTCTGCAAACACGTTCTCTGCAGAGTCCCAAAACAGGCGTTTTCAGCCCATTACCGGCATATGGAAGAAACAGCAGTCAGCACAGGGAGTTATCAGCTTCTAAATCCAAAACGCAGCTATCTAACAGAACGGTTGTCAATGTGTGCACTCAACTACCCGAGTTAAACCTGTGTGTGGATTCAGCAGTCTGCAAACACTTTCTCTGCAGAGTCCCAAAACAGGCGTTCTCAGCCCATTACCGGCATATGGAAGAAACAGCAGTCAGCACAGGGAAATATCTGCTTCTAAATCCAAAACGCAGCTATCTAACAGAACGGTTTTCAATGTGTGCACTCAACTTCCAGAGTTAAACCCGTGTGTGGATTCAGCAGTCTGCAAACACTTTCTCTGCAGAGTCCCAAAACAGGCGTTTTCAGCCCATTACCGGCATATGGAAGAAACAGCAGTCAGCACAGGGAAATATCTGCTTCTAAATCCAAAACGCAGCTATCTAACAGAACGGTTGTCAATGTGTGCACTCAACTTCCAGAGTTAAACCCGTGTGTGGATTCAGCAGTCTGCAAACACTTTCTCTGCAGAGTCCCAAAACAGGCATTTTCAGTCCATTACCAGCATATGGAAGAAACAGCAGTCAGCACAGGGAAATATCTGCTTCTAAATCCAAAACGCAGCTATCTAACAGAACGGTTGTCAATGTGTGCACTCAACTTCCAGAGTTAAACACGTGTGTAGATTCAGCAGTCTGCAAACACTTTCTCTGCAGAGTCCCAAAACAGGCGTTTTTAGCCCATTACCGGCATATGGAAGAAACAGCAGTAAGCACAGGGAAATATCTGCTTCTAAATCCAAAACGCAGCTATCTAACAGAACGGTGGTCAATGTGTGCACTCAACTTCCAGAGTTAAACCCGTGTGTGGATTCAGCAGTCTGCAAACAGTTTCTCTGCAGAGTCCCAAAACAGGCGTTTTCAGCCCATTACCGGCATATGGAAGAAACAGCAGTAAGCACAGGGAAATATCTGCTTCTAAATCCAAAACGCAGCTGTCTAACAGAACGGTTGTCAATGTGTGCACTCAACTTCCAGAGTTAAACCCGTGTGTGGATTCATCAGTCTGCAAACACTTTCTCTGCTGAGTCCCAAAACAGGCGTTTTCAGCCCATTACCGGCATATGGAAGAAACAGCAGTCAGCACAGGGAAATATCTGCTTTTAAATCCAAAACGCAGCTATCTAACAGAACGGTTGTCAATGTGTGCACTCAACTTCCAGAGTTAAACCCGTGTGTGGATTCAGCAGTCTGCAAACACTTTCTCTGCAGAGTCCCAAAACAGGCGTTTTCAGCCCATTACCGGCCTATGGAAGAAACAGCAGTAAGCACAGGGAAATATCTGCTTCTAAATCCAAAGCGCAGCTATCTAACAGAACGGTTGTCAACGTGTGCACTCAACTTCCAGAGTTAAACCCGTGTGTGGATTCAGCAGTCTGCAAACACTTTCTCTGCAGAGTCCCAACACAGGCGTTTTCAGCCCATTACCGGCATATGGAAGAAACTGCAGTAAGCACAGGGAAATATCTGCTTCTAAATCCAAAACACAGCTTTGTAACAGAACGATTGTCAATGTGTACAATCATCTTCCAGTGTTAAACCCGTGTGTGGATTCAGCAGTTTGAAAACACTTTCTCTGCAGAGTCCCAAAACAGGCGTTTTCAGCCCATTACCGGCATATGGAAGAAACAGCAGTAAGCACAGGGAAATATCTGCTTCTAAATCCAAAACGCAGCTATCTAACAGAAAGGTTCTCAATGTTGGCACTCAACTTCCAGAGTTAAACCCATGTGTGGATTCAACAGTCTGAAAACACTTTCTCTGCAGAGTCCCAAAACAGGTGTTTTCAGCCCATTACCGGCATATGGAAGAAACAGCAGTAAGTACAGGGAAATATCTGCTTCTAAATCCAAAATGCAGCTATCTAACAGAACGGTTGTCAATGTGTGCACTCAACTTCCAGAGTTAAACCCGTGTGTGGATTCAGCAGTCTGCAAACACTTTCTCTGCAGAGTCCCAAAACAGGTGTTTTCAGCCCATTACCGGCATATGGAAGAAACAGCAGTAAGCACAGGGAAATATCTGCTTCTAAATCCAAAACGCAGCTATCTAACAGAATGGTTGTCAGTGTGTGCACTCAACTTCCTGAGTTAAACCCGTGTGTGGATTCAGCAGTCTGCAAACACTTTCTCTGCAGAGTCCCAAAACAGGCGTTTTCAGCCCATTACGGGCATATGGAAGAAACAGCAGTAAGCACAGGGAAATATCTGCTTCTAAATCAAAAACGCAGCTATCTAACAGAACGGTTGTCAATGTGTGCACTCAACTTCCAGAGTTAATCCCGTGTGTGGTTTCAGCAGTCTGCAAACAGTTTCTCTGCAGAGTCCCAAAACAGGCGTTTTCAGCCCATTACCGGCATATGGAAGAAGCAGCAGTCAGCACAGGGAAATATCTGCTTCTAAATACAAAACGCAGCTATCTAACAGAACGATTGTCAATGTGTGCAATCAACTTCCAGAGTTAAACCCGTGTGTGGATTCAGCAGTCTGCAACACTTTCTCTGCAGAGTCCCAAAACAGGCGTTTTCAGCCCATTACCGGCATATGGAAGAAACAGCTGTCAGCACAGGGAAATATCTGCTTCTAAATCCAAAACGCAGCTATCTAACAGAACGGTTGTCAATGTGTGCACTCAACTTCCAGAGTTAAACCCGTGTGTGGATTCAGCAGTCTGCAAACACTTTCTCTGCAGAGTCCCAAAACAGGCGTTTTCAGCCCATTACCGGCATAAGGAAGAAAAAGCAGTCAGCACAGGGAAGTATCTGCTTCTAAATCCAAAACACAGCTATCTAACAGAACGGTTGTCAATGTGTGCACTCAACTTCCAGAGTTAAACCCGTGTGTGGATTCAGCAGTCTGCAAACACTTTCTCTGCAGAGTCCCAAAACAGGCGTTTTCAGCCCATTACCGGCATATGGAAGAAACAGCAGTCAGCACAGGGAAATATCTGCTTCTAAATCCAAAACGCAGCTATCTAACAGAATGGTTGTCAATGTGTGCACTCAACTTCCAGAGTTAAACCCGTGTGTGGATTCAGCAGTCTACAAACACTTTCTCTGCAGAGTCACAAAACAGGCGTTTTTAGCCCATTACCGGCATATGGAAGAAACAGCAGTCAGCACAGGGAAATATCTGCTTCTAAATCCAAAACGCAGCTATCTAACAGAACGGTTGTCAATGTGTGCACTCAACTTCCAGAGTTAAACCCGTGTGTGGATTCAGCAGTCTGCAAACACTTTCTCTGCAGAGTCCCAAAAGAGGCGTTTTCAGCCCATTACCATCATATGGAAGAAACAGCAGTCAGCACAGGGAAATATCTGCTTCTAAATCCAAAACGCAGCTATCTAACAGAACGGTTGTCAATGTGTGCACTCAACTTCCAGAGTTAAACCCGTTTGTGGATTCAGCAGTCTGCAAACACTTTCTCTGCAGAGTCCCAAAACAGGCGTTTTCACCACATTACCGGCATATGGAAGAAACAGCAGTCAGCACAGGGAAATATCTGCTTCTAAATCAAAAACGCCGCTATCTAACAGAACGGTTGTCAATGTGTGCACTCAACTTCCAGAGTTAAACCCGTGTGTGGATTCAGCAGTCTGCAAACAGTTTCTCTGCAGAGTCCCAAAACAGGCGTTTTCAGCCCATTACCGGCATATGGAAGAAACAGCAGTCAGCACAGGGAAATATCTGCTTCTAAATCCAAAATGCAGCTATCTAACAGAACGGTTGTCAATGTGTGCAATCAACTTCCAGAGTTAAACCCGTGTGTGGATTCAGCAGTCTGAAAACACTTTCTCTGCAGAGTCCCAAAACAGGCGTTTTCAGCCCATTACCGGCATATGGAAGAAACAGCAGTAAGCAGAGGGAAATATCTGCTTCTAAATCCAAAACGCAGCAATCTAACAGAACGGTTGTCAATGTGTGCACTCAACTTCCAGAGTTAAACCCGTGCGTGGATTCAGCAGTCTGCAAACACTTTCTCTGCAGAGTCCCAAAACAGGCGTTTTCAGCCCATTACCGGGATATGGAAGAAACAGCAGTCAGCACAGGGAAATATCCGCTTCTAAATCCAAAACGCAGCTATCTAACAGAACGGTTGTCAATGTGTGCACTGAACTTCCAGAGGTAAACACGTGTGTGGATTCAGCAGTCTGCAAACACTTTCTCTGCAGAGTCCCAAAACAGGCGTTTTCAGCCCATTACCGGCATATGGAAGAAACAGCAGTCAGCAAAGGGAAATATCTGCTTCTAAATCCAAAACGCAGCTATCTAACAGAACGGTTGTCAATGTGTGCACTCAACTTCCAGAGTTAAACACATGTGTGGATTCACCAGTCTGCAAACAATTTCTCTACAGAGTCCCAAAACAGGCGTTTTCCGCCCGTTACCAGCATATGGAAGAAACAGCAGTCAGCACAGGGAAATATCTGCTTCTAAATCCAAAATGCAGCTATCTAACAGAACGGTTGTCATTGTGTGCACTCAACTTACGGAGTTAAAACCGTGTGTGGATTCAGCAGTCAGCAAACACGTTCTCTGCAGAGTCCCAAAACAGGCGTTTTCAGCCCATTACCGACATATGGAAGAAAGAGTAGTAAGCACAGGGAAATATCTGCTTCTAAATCCAAAACGCAGATATCTAACAGAACGGCTGTCAATGCGTGCACTCAACTTCAAGAGTTAAACCCGTGTGTGGATTCAGCAGTCTGCAAACACGTTATCTGCAGAGTCCCAAAACAGGCGTTTTCAGCCCATTACCGGCATATGGAAGAAACAGCAGTAAGCACAGTTAAATATCTGCTTTTAAATCCAAAACACAGCTATCTAACAGAACGGTTGTCAATGTGTGCACTCAACTTCCAGAGTTAAACCCGTGTGTGGATTCAGCAGTCTGCAAACACTTTCTCTGCAGAGTAACAAAACAGGGGTTTTCAGCCCATTACTGGCATAGGGAAGAAACAGCAGTCAGCACAGGGGAATATCTGCTTCTAAATCCAAAACGCAGCTATCTAACAGAATGGTTGTCAATGTGTGCACTCAACTTCCAGAGATAAACCCGTGTGTGGATTCAGCAGTCTGCAAACACTTTCTCTGCAGAGAACCAAAACAGGCGTTTTCAGCCCATTACCGGCATATGGAAGAAACAGCAGTCAGCACAGGGAAATATCTGCTTCTAAATCCAAAACGCAGCTATCTAACAGAACGGTTGTCAATGTGTGCACTCAATTTCCAGAGTTAAACCCGTGTGTGGATTCAGCAGTCTGCAAACTCTTTCTCTGCAGAGTCCCAAAACAGGCGTTTTCAGCCCATTACCGGCATATGGAAGAAACAGCACTAAGTACAGGGAAATATCTGCTTCTAAATACAAAACGCATCTATCTAACAGAACGGTTGTCAATGTGTGCACTCAATTCCAGAGTTAAACACGTGTGTGGATTCAGCAGTCTGCAAACACTTTCTCTGCAGAGTCCCAAAACAGGCGTTTTCAGCCCATTACCGGCATATGGAAGAAACAGCAGTCAGCCCAGGGAAATATCTGCTTCTAAATCCAAAACGCAGCTATCTAACAGAACGGCTGTCAATGAGTGCACTCAACTTCAAGATTTAAACCTGTGTGTGTATTCAGCAGTCTGCAAACACTTTCTCTGCAGAGTCCCAAAACAGGCGTTTTCAGCTCAATACCGGCATATGGAAGAAACAGCAGTAAGCAGAGGGAAATATCTGCTTCTAAATCCAAAACGCAGCTATCTAACAGAACGGTTGTCAATGTGTGCACTCAACTTCCAGAGTTAAACCCGTGCGTGGATTCAGCAGTCTGCAAACACTTTCTCTGCAGAGTCCCAAAACAGGCGTTTTCAGCCCATTACCGGGATATGGAAGAAACAGCAGTCAGCACAGGGAAATATCCGCTTCTAAATCCAAAACGCAGCTATCTAACAGAACGGTTGTCAATGTGTGCCCTGAACTTCCAGAGTTAAACACGTGTGTGGATTCAGCAGTCTGCAAACACTTTCTCTGCAGAGTCCCAAAACAGGCGTTTTCAGCCCATTACCGGCATATGGAAGAAACAGCAGTCAGCAAAGGGAAATATCTGCTTCTAAATCCAAAACGCAGCTATCTAACAGAACGGTTGTCAATGTGTGCACTCAACTTCCAGAGTTAAACACGTGTGTGGATTCACCAGTCTGCAAACACTTTCTCTGCAGAGTCCCAAAACAGGCGTTTTCCGCCCGTTACCAGCATATGGAAGAAACAGCAGTCAGCACAGGGAAATATCTGCTTCTAAATCCAAAATGCAGCTATCTAACAGAACGGTTGTCATTGTGTGCACTCAACTTACGGAGTTAAAACCGTGTGTGGATTCAGCAGTCAGCAAACACGTTCTCTGCAGAGTCCCAAAACAGGCGTTTTCAGCCCATTACCGACATATGGAAGAAAGAGTAGTAAGCACAGGGAAATATCTGCTTCTAAATCCAAAACGCAGATATCTAACAGAACGGCTGTCAATGCGTGCACTCAACTTCAAGAGTTAAACCCGTGTGTGGATTCAGCAGTCTGCAAACACGTTATCTGCAGAGTCCCAAAACAGGCGTTTTCAGCCCATTACCGGCATATGGAAGAAACAGCAGTAAGCACAGTTAAATATCTGCTTCTAAATCCAAAACACAGCTATCTAACAGATCGGTTGTCAATGTGTGCACTCAACTTCCAGAGTTAAACCCGTGTGTGGATTCAGCAGTCTGCAAACACTTTCTCTGCAGAGTCCCAAAAGAGGCGTTTTCAGCCCATTACCGGCATATGGAAGAAACAGCAGTAAGCAAAGGGAAATATCTGCTTCTAAATCCAAAATGCAGCTATCTAACAGAACGGTTGTCAATGTGTGCACTCACCTTCCAGAGTTAAACCCGTGTGTGGATTCAGCAGTCTGCAAACACTTTCTCTGCAGAGTCCCAAAACAGGCGTTTTCAGCCCATTACCGGCATATGGAAGAAACAGCAGTAAGCACAGGGAAATATCTGCTTCTAAATCCAAAACGCAGCTATCTAACAGAACGGTTGTCTATGTGTGCACTCAACTTCCAGAGTTACACCTGTGTGGATTCAGCAGTCTGCAAACACTTTCTCTGCAGAGTCCCAAAACAGGCGTTTTCAGCCCATTACCGGCATATGGAAGAAACAGCAGTCAGCACAGGGAAATATCTGCTTCTAAATCCAAAACGCAGCTATCTAACAGAACGGTTGTCAATGTGTGCACTCAATTTCCAGAGTTAAACCCGTGTGTGTTTTCAGCAGTCTGCAAACTCTTTCTCTGCAGAGTCCCAAAACAGGCGTTTTCAGCCCATTACCGGCATATGGAAGAAACAGCACTAAGTACAGGGAAATATTTGCTTCTAAATACAAAACGCATCTATCTAACAGAACGGTTGTCAATGTGAGCACTCAATTCCAGAGTTAAACACGTGTGTGGATTCAGCAGTCTGCAAACACTTTCTCTGCAGAGTCCCAAAACAGGCGTTTTCAGCCCATTACCGGCATATGGAAGAAACAGCAGTCAGCACAGGGAAATATCTGCTTCTAAATCCAAAACGCAGCTATCTAACAGAACGGTTGTCAATGTGTGCACTCAACTTCCAGAGTTAAACACGTGTGTGGATTCAGTAGTCTGCAAACACTTTCTCTGCAGAGTCCCAAAACAGGCGTTTTCATCCCATTACCGGTATATGGAAGAAACAGCAGTCAGCACAGGGAAATATCTGTTCTAAATCCAAAACGCAGCTATCTAACAGAACGGTTGTCAATGTGTGCACTCAATTCCAGAGTTAAACACGTGTGTGGATTCAGCAGTCTGCAAACACTTTCTCTGCAGAGTCCCAAAACAGGCGTTTTCAGCCCATTACCGGCATATGGAAGAAACAGCAGTCAGCCCAGGGAAATATCTGCTTCTAAATCCAAAACGCAGCTATCTAACAGAACGGCTGTCAATGCGTGCACTCAACTTCAAGATTTAAACCTGTGTGTGTATTCAGCAGTCTGCAAACACTTTCTCTGCAGAGTCCCAAAACAGGCGTTTTCAGCCCAATACCGGCATATGGAAGAAACAGCAGTAAGCAGAGGGAAATATCTGCTTCTAAATCCAAAACGCAGCTATCTAACAGAACGGTTGTCAATGTGTGCACTCAACTTCCAGAGTGAAACCCGTGCGTGGATTCAGCAGTCTGCAAACACTTTCTCTGCAGAGTCCCAAAACAGGCGTTTTCAGCCCATTACAGGGATATGGAAGAAACAGCAGTCAGCACAGGGAAATATCCGCTTCTAAATCCAAAACGCAGCTATCTAACAGAACGGTTGTCAATGTGTGCACTGAACTTCCAGAGTTAAACACGTGTGTGGATTCAGCAGTCTGCAAACACTTTCTCTGCAGAGTCCCAAAACTGGCGTTTTCAGCCCATTACCGGCATATGGAAGAAACAGCAGTCAGCAAAGGGAAATATCTGCTTCTAAATCCAAAACGCAGCTATCTAACAGAACGGTTGTCAATGTGTGCACTCAACTTCAAGAGTTAAACACGTGTGTGGATTCACCAGTCTGCAAACACTTTCTCTGCAGAGTCCCAAAACAGGCGTTTTCCGCCCGTTACCAGCATATGGAAGAAACAGCAGTCAGCACAGGGAAATATCTGCTTCTAAATCCAAAATGCAGCTATCTAACAGAACGGTTGTCATTGTGTGCACTCAACTTACGGAGTTAAAACCGTGTGTGGATTCAGCAGTCAGCAAACACGTTCTCTGCAGAGTCCCAAAACAGGCGTTTTCAGCCCATTACCGACATATGGAAGAAAGAGTAGTAAGCACAGGGAAATATCTGCTTCTAAATCCAAAACGCAGATATCTAACAGAACGGCTGTCAATCCGTGCACTCAACTTCAAGAGTTAAACCCGTGTGTGGATTCAGCAGTCTGCAAACACGTTATCTGCAGAGTCCCAAAACAGGCGTTTTCAGCCCATTACCGGCATATGGAAGAAACAGCAGTAAGCACAGGGAAATATCTGCTTCTAAATCCAAAACGCAGCTATCTAACAGAACGGTTGTCTATGTGTGCACTCAACTTCCAGAGTTACACCTGTGTGGATTCAGCAGTCTGCAAACACTTTCTCTGCAGAGTCCCAAAACAGGCGTTTTCAGCCCATTACCGGCATATGGAAGAAACAGCAGTCAGCACAGGGAAATATCTGCTTCTAAATCCAAAACGCAGCTATCTAACAGAACGGTTTTCAATGTGTGCACTCAATTTCCAGAGTTAAACCCGTGTGTGGATTCAGCAGTCTGCAAACTCTTTCTCTGCAGAGTCCCAAAACAGGCGTTTTCAGCCCATTACCGGCATATGGAAGAAACAGCACTAAGTACAGGGAAATATCTGCTTCTAAATCCAAAACGCAGCTATCTAACAGAATGGTTGTCAGTGTGTGCACTCAACTTCCTGAGTTAAACCCGTGTGTGGATTCAGCAGTCTGCAAACACTTTCTCTGCAGAGTCCCAAAACAGGCGTTTTCAGCCCATTACGGGCATATGGAAGAAACAGCAGTAAGCACAGGGAAATATCTGCTTCTAAATCAAAAACGCAGCTATCTAACAGAACGGTTGTCAATGTGTGCACTCAACTTCCAGAGTTAAACCCGTGTGTGGTTTCAGCAGTCTGCAAACAGTTTCTCTGCAGAGTCCCAAAACAGGCGTTTTCAGCCCATTACCGGCATATGGAAGAAACAGCAGTCAGCACAGGGAAATATCTGCTTCTAAATACAAAACGCAGCTATCTAACAGAACGATTGTCAATGTGTGCAATCAACTTCCAGAGTTAAACCCGTGTGTGGATTCAGCAGTCTGCAAACACTTTCTCTGCAGAGTCCCAAAACAGGCGTTTTCAGCCCATTACCGGCATATGGAAGAAACAGCTGTCAGCACAGGGAAATATCTGCTTCTAAATCCAAAACGCAGCTATCTAACAGAACGGTTGTCATTGTGTGCACTCAACTTCCAGAGTTAAACCCGTGTGTGGATTCAGCAGTCTGCAAACACTTTCTCTGCAGAGTCCCAAAACAGGCGTTTTCAGCCCATTACCGGCATATGGAAGAAACAGCAGTCAGCACAGGGAAATATCTGCTTCTAAATCCAAAACACAGCTATCTAACAGAACGGTTGTCAATGTGTGCACTCAACTTCCAGAGTTAAACCCGTGTGTGGATTCAGCAGTCTGCAAACACTTTCTCTGCAGAGTCCCAAAACAGGCGTTTTCAGCCCATTACCGGCATATGGAAGAAACAGCAGTCAGCACAGGGAAATATCTGCTTCTAAATCCAAAACGCAGCTATCTAACAGAACGGTTGTCAATGTGTGCACTCAACTTCCAGAGTTAAACCCGTGTGTGGATTCAGCAGTCTGCAAACACTTTCTCTGCAGAGTCACAAAACAGGCGTTTTCAGCCCATTACCGGCATATGGAAGAAACAGCAGTCAGCACAGGGAAATATCTGTTTCTAAATCCAAAATGCAGCTATCTAACAGAACGGTTGTCATTGTGTGCACTCAACTTACGGAGTTAAAACCGTGTGTGGATTCAGCAGTCAGCAAACACGTTCTCTGCAGAGTCACAAAACAGGCGTTTTCAGCCCATTACCGACATATGGAAGAAAGAGTAGTAAGCACAGGGAAATATCTGCTTCTAAATCCAAAACGCAGATATCTAACAGAACGGCTGTCAATGCGTGCACTCAACTTCAAGAGTTAAACCCGTGTGTGGATTCAGCAGTCTGCAAACACGTTATCTGCAGAGTCCCAAAACAGGCGTTTTCAGCCCATTACCGGCATATGGAAGAAACAGCAGTAAGCACAGTTAAATATCTGCTTCTAAATCCAAAACACAGCTATCTAACAGATCGGTTGTCAATGTGTGCACTCAACTTCCAGAGTTAAACCCGTGTGTGGATTCAGCAGTCTGCAAACACTTTCTCTGCAGAGTCCCAAAACAGGCGTTTTCAGCCCATTACCGGCATATGGAAGAAACAGCAGTCAGCACAGGGAAATATCTGCTTCTAAATCCAAAACGCAGCTATCTAACAGAACGGTTGTCAATGTGTGCACTCAATTTCCAGAGTTAAACCCGTGTGTGTTTTCAGCAGTCTGCAAACTCTTTCTCTGCAGAGTCCCAAAACAGGCGTTTTCAGCCCATTACCGGCATATGGAAGAAACAGCACTAAGTACAGGGAAATATTTGCTTCTAAATACAAAACGCATCTATCTAACAGAACGGTTGTCAATGTGTGCACTCAATTCCAGAGTTAAACACGTGTGTGGATTCAGCAGTCTGCAAACACTTTCTCTGCAGAGTCCCAAAACAGGCGTTTTCAGCCCATTACCGTCATATGGAAGAAACAGCAGTCAGCACAGGGAAATATCTGCTTCTCAATCCAAAACGCAGCTATCTAACAGAACGGTTGTCAATGTGTGCACTCAACTTCCAGAGTTAAACACGTGTGTGGATTCAGCAGTCTGCAAACACTTTCTCTGCAGAGTCCCAAAACAGGCGTTTTCATCCCATTACCGGTATATGGAAGAAACAGCAGTCAGCACAGGGAAATATCTGTTCTAAATCCAAAACGCAGCTATCTAACAGAACGGTTGTCAATGTGTGCACTCAATTCCAGAGTTAAACACGTGTGTGGATTCAGCAGTCTGCAAACACTTTCTCTGCAGAGTCCCAAAACAGGCGTTTTCAGCCCATTACCGGCATATGGAAGAAACAGCAGTCAGCCCAGGGAAATATCTGCTTCTAAATCCAAAACGCAGCTATCTAACAGAACGGCTGTCAATGCGTGCACTCAACTTCAAGATTTAAACCTGTGTGTGTATTCAGCAGTCTGCAAACACTTTCTCTGCAGAGTCCCAAAACAGGCGTTTTCAGCCCAATACCGGCATATGGAAGAAACAGCAGTAAGCAGAGGGAAATATCTGCTTCTAAATCCAAAACGCAGCTATATAACAGAACGGTTGTCAATGTGTGCACTCAACTTCCAGAGTGAAACCCGTGCGTGGATTCAGCAGTCTGCAAACACTTTCTCTGCAGAGTCCCAAAACAGGCGTTTTCAGCCCATTACAGGGATATGGAAGAAACAGCAGTCAGCACAGGGAAATATCCGCTTCTAAATCCAAAACGCAGCTATCTAACAGAACGGTTGTCAATGTGTGCACTGAACTTCCAGAGTTAAACACGTGTGTGGATTCAGCAGTCTGCAAACACTTTCTCTGCAGAGTCCCAAAACAGGCGTTTTCAGCCCATTACCGGCATATGGAAGAAACAGCAGTCAGCAAAGGGAAATATCTGCTTCTAAATCCAAAACGCAGCTATCTAACAGAACGGTTGTCAATGTGTGCACTCAACTTCCAGAGTTAAACACGTGTGTGGATTCACCAGTCTGCAAACACTTTCTCTGCAGAGTCCCAAAACAGGCGTTTTCCGCCCGTTACCAGCATATGGAAGAAACAGCAGTCAGCACAGGGAAATATCTGCTTCTAAATCCAAAATGCAGCTATCTAACAGAACGGTTGTCTATGTGTGCACTCAACTTCCAGAGTTACACCGTGTGGATTCAGCAGTCTGCAAACACTTTCTCTGCAGAGTCCCAAAACAGGCGTTTTCAGCCCATTACCGGCATATGGAAGAAACAGCAGTCAGCACAGGGAAATATCTGCTTCTAATTCCAAAACGCAGCTATCTAACAGAACGGTTTTCAATGTGTGCACTCAATTTCCAGAGTTAAACCCGTGTGTGGATTCAGCAGTCTGCAAACTCTTTCTCTGCAGAGTCCCAAAACAGGCGTTTTCAGCCCATTACCGGCATATGGAAGAAACAGCACTAAGTACAGGGAAATATCTGCTTCTAAATCCAAAACGCAGCTATCTAACAGAATGGTTGTCAGTGTGTGCACTCAACTTCCTGAGTTAAACCCGTGTGTGGATTCAGCAGTCTGCAAACACTTTCTCTGCAGAGTCCCAAAACAGGCGTTTTCAGCCCATTACGGGCATATGGAAGAAACAGCAGTAAGCACAGGGAAATATGTGCTTCTAAATCAAAAACGCAGCTATCTAACAGAACGGTTGTGAATGTGTGCACTCAACTTCCAGAGTTAAACCGTGTGTGGTTTCCGCAGTCTGCAAACAGTTTCTCTGCAGAGTCCCAAAACAGGCGTTTTCAGCCCATTACCGGCATATGGAAGAAACAGCAGTCAGCACAGGGAAATATCTGCTTCTAAATACAAAACGCAGCTATCTAACAGAACGATTGTCAATGTGTGCAATCAACTTCCAGAGTTAAACCCGTGTGTGGATTCAGCAGTCTGCAAACACTTTCTCTGCAGAGTCCCAAAACAGGCGTTTTCAGCCCATTACCGGCATATGGAAGAAACAGCTGTCAGCACAGGGAAATATCTGCTTCTAAATCCAAAACGCAGCTATCTAACAGAACGGTTGTCAATGTGTGCACTCAACTTCCAGAGTTAAACCCGTGTGTGGATTCAGCAGTCTGCAAACACTTTCTCTGCAGAGTCCCAAAACAGGCGTTTTCAGCCCATTACCGGCATAAGGAAGAAAAAGCAGTCAGCACAGGGAAATATCTGCTTCTAAATCCAAAACACAGCTATCTAACAGAACGGTTGTCAATGTGTGCACTCAACTTCCAGAGTTAAACCCGTGTGTGGATTCAGCAGTCTGCAAACACTTTCTCTGCAGAGTCCCAAAACAGGCGTTTTCAGCCCATTACCGGCATATGGAAGAAACAGCAGTCAGCACAGGGAAATATCTGCTTCTAAATCCAAAACGCAGCTATCTAACAGAACGGTTGTCAATGTGTGCACTCAACTTCCAGAGTTAAACCCGTGTGTGGATTCAGCAGTCTGCAAACACTTTCTCTGCAGAGTCACAAAACAGGCGTTTTCAGCCCATTACCGGCATATGGAAGAAACAGCAGTCAGCACAGGGAAATATCTGCTTCTAAATCCAAAATGCAGCTATCTAACAGAACGGTTGTCATTGTGTGCACTCAACTTACGGAGTTAAAACCGTGTGTGGATTCAGCAGTCAGCAAACACGTTCTCTGCAGAGTCACAAAACAGGCGTTTTCAGCCCATTACCGACATATGGAAGAAAGAGTAGTAAGCACAGGGAAATATCTGCTTCTAAATCCAAAACGCAGATATCTAACAGAACGGCTGTCAATGCGTGCACTCAACTTCAAGAGTTAAACCCGTGTGTGGATTCAGCAGTCTGCAAACACGTTATCTGCAGAGTCCCAAAACAGGCGTTTTCAGCCCATTACCGGCATATGGAAGAAACAGCAGTAAGCACAGTTAAATATCTGCTTCTAAATCCAAAACACAGCTATCTAACAGATCGGTTGTCAATGTGTGCACTCAACTTCCAGAGTTAAACCCGTGTGTGGATTCAGCAGTCTGCAAACACTTTCTCTGCAGAGTCCCAAAACAGGCGTTTTCAGCCCATTACCGGCATATGGAAGAAACAGCAGTCAGCACAGGGAAATATCTGCTTCTAAATCCAAAACGCAGCTATCTAACAGAACGGTTGTCAATGTGTGCACTCAATTTCCAGAGTTAAACCCGTGTGTGTTTTCAGCAGTCTGCAAACTCTTTCTCTGCAGAGTCCCAAAACAGGCGTTTTCAGCCCATTACCGGCATATGGAAGAAACAGCACTAAGTACAGGGAAATATTTGCTTCTAAATACAAAACGCATCTATCTAACAGAACGGTTGTCAATGTGTGCACTCAATTCCAGAGTTAAACACGTGTGTGGATTCAGCAGTCTGCAAACACTTTCTCTGCAGAGTCCCAAAACAGGCGTTTTCAGCCCATTACCGGCATATGGAAGAAACAGCAGTCAGCACAGGGAAATATCTGCTTCTAAATCCAAAACGCAGCTATCTAACAGAACGGTTGTCAATGTGTGCACTCAACTTCCAGAGTTAAACACGTGTGTGGATTCAGCAGTCTGCAAACACTTTCTCTGCAGAGTCCCAAAACAGGCGTTTTCATCCCATTACCGGTATATGGAAGAAACAGCAGTCAGCACAGGGAAATATCTGTTCTAAATCCAAAACGCAGCTATCTAACAGAACGGTTGTCAATGTGTGCACTCAATTCCAGAGTTAAACACGTGTGTGGATTCAGCAGTCTGCAAACACTTTCTCTGCAGAGTCCCAAAACAGGCGTTTTCAGCCCATTACCGGCATATGGAAGAAACAGCAGTCAGCCCAGGGAAATATCTGCTTCTAAATCCAAAACGCAGCTATCTAACAGAACGGCTGTCAATGCGTGCACTCAACTTCAAGATTTAAACCTGTGTGTGTATTCAGCAGTCTGCAAACACTTTCTCTGCAGAGTCCCAAAACAGGCGTTTTCAGCCCAATACCGGCATATGGAAGAAACAGCAGTAAGCAGAGGGAAATATCTGCTTCTAAATCCAAAACGCAGCTATATAACAGAGCGGTTGTCAATGTGTGCACTCAACTTCCAGAGTGAAACCCGTGCGTGGATTCAGCAGTCTGCAAACACTTTCTCTGCAGAGTCCCAAAACAGGCGTTTTCAGCCCATTACAGGGATATGGAAGAAACAGCAGTCAGCACAGGGAAATATCCGCTTCTAAATCCAAAACGCAGCTATCTAACAGAACGGTTGTCAATGTGTGCACTGAACTTCCAGAGTTAAACACGTGTGTGGATTCAGCAGTCTGCAAACACTTTCTCTGCAGAGTCCCAAAACAGGCGTTTTCAGCCCATTACCGGCATATGGAAGAAACA
Source organism: Aotus nancymaae (assembly GCF_030222135.1). Classification (NCBI taxonomy): domain Eukaryota; kingdom Metazoa; phylum Chordata; class Mammalia; order Primates; family Aotidae; genus Aotus; species Aotus nancymaae. The sequence goes on from NW_026988977.1 coordinate 155,363, forward strand.
GCAGTCAGCAAAGGGAAATATCTGCTTCTAAATCCAAAACGCAGCTATCTAACAGAACGGTTGTCAATGTGTGCACTCAACTTCCAGAGTTAAACACGTGTGTGGATTCACCAGTCTGCAAACACTTTCTCTGCAGAGTCCCAAAACAGGCGTTTTCCGCCCGTTACCAGCATATGGAAGAAACAGCAGTCAGCACAGGGAAATATCTGCTTCTAAATCCAAAATGCAGCTATCTAACAGAACGGTTGTCTATGTGTGCACTCAACTTCCAGAGTTACACCTGTGTGGATTCAGCAGTCTGCAAACACTTTCTCTGCAGAGTCCCAAAACAGGCGTTTTCAGCCCATTACCGGCATATGGAAGAAACAGCAGTCAGCACAGGGAAATATCTGCTTCTAATTCCAAAACGCAGCTATCTAACAGAACGGTTTTCAATGTGTGCACTCAATTTCCAGAGTTAAACCCGTGTGTGGATTCAGCAGTCTGCAAACTCTTTCTCTGCAGAGTCCCAAAACAGGCGTTTTCAGCCCATTACCGGCATATGGAAGAAACAGCACTAAGTACAGGGAAATATCTGCTTCTAAATCCAAAACGCAGCTATCTAACAGAATGGTTGTCAGTGTGTGCACTCAACTTCCTGAGTTAAACCCGTGTGTGGATTCAGCAGTCTGCAAACACTTTCTCTGCAGAGTCCCAAAACAGGCGTTTTCAGCCCATTACGGGCATATGGAAGAAACAGCAGTAAGCACAAGGAAATATGTGCTTCTAAATCAAAAACGCATCTATCTAACAGAACGGTTGTGAATGTGTGCACTCAACTTCCAGAGTTAAACCGTGTGTGGTTTCCGCAGTCTGCAAACAGTTTCTCTGCAGAGTCCCAAAACAGGCGTTTTCAGCCCATTACCGGCATATGGAAGAAACAGCAGTCAGCACAGGGAAATATCTGCTTCTAAATACAAAACGCAGCTATCTAACAGAACGATTGTCAATGTGTGCAATCAACTTCCAGAGTTAAACCCGTGTGTGGATTCAGCAGTCTGCAAACACTTTCTCTGCAGAGTCCCAAAACAGGCGTTTTCAGCCCATTACCGGCATATGGAAGAAACAGCTGTCAGCACAGGGAAATATCTGCTTCTAAATCCAAAACGCAGCTATCTAACAGAACGGTTGTCAATGTGTGCACTCAACTTCCAGAGTTAAACCCGTGTGTGGATTCAGCAGTCTGCAAACACTTTCTCTGCAGAGTCCCAAAACAGGCGTTTTCAGCCCATTACCGGCATAAGGAAGAAAAAGCAGTCAGCACAGGGAAATATCTGCTTCTAAATCCAAAACACAGCTATCTAACAGAACGGTTGTCAATGTGTGCACTCAACTTCCAGAGTTAAACCCGTGTGTGGATTCAGCAGTCTGCAAACACTTTCTCTGCAGAGTCCCAAAACAGGCATTTTCAGCCCATTACCGGCATATGGAAGAAACAGCAGTCAGCACAGGGAAATATCTGCTTCTAAATCCAAAACGCAGCTATCTAACAGAACGGTTGTCAATGTGTGCACTCAACTTCCAGAGTTAAACCCGTGTGTGGATTCAGCAGTCTGCAAACACTTTCTCTGCAGAGTCACAAAACAGGCGTTTTTAGCCCATTACCGGCATATGGAAGAAACAGCAGTCAGCACAGGGAAATATCTGCTTCTAAATCCAAAACGCAGCTATCTAACAGAACGGTTGTCAATGTGTGCACTCAACTTCCAGAGTTAAACCAGTGTGTGGATTCAGCAGTCTGCAAACACTTTCTCTGCAGAGTCCCAAAAGAGGCGTTTTCAGCCCATTACCATCATATGGAAGAAACAGCAGTCAGCACAGGGAAATATCTGCTTCTAAATCCAAAACGCAGCTATCTAACAGAACGGTTGTCAATGTGTGCACTCAACTTCCAGAGTTAAACCCGTGTGTGGATTCAGCAGTCTGCAAACACTTTCTCTGCAGAGTCCCAAAACAGGCGTTTTCACCACATTACCGGCATATGGAAGAAACAGCAGTCAGCACAGGGAAATATCTGCTTCTAAATCAAAAACGCAGCTATCTAACAGAACGGTTGTCAATGTGTGCACTCAACTTCCAGAGTTAAACCCGTGTGTGGATTCAGCAGTCTGCAAACAGTTTCTCTGCAGAGTCCCAAAACAGGCGTTTTCAGCCCATTACCGGCATATGGAAGAAACAGCAGTCAGCACAGGGAAATATCTGCTTCTAAATCCAAAACGCAGCTATCTAACAGAACGGTTGTCAATGTGTGCAATCAACTTCCAGAGTTAAACCCGTGTGTGGATTCAGCAGTCTGAAAACACTTTCTCTGCAGAGTCCCAAAACAGGCGTTTTCAGCCCATTACCGGCATATGGAAGAAACAGCAGTAAGCAGAGGGAAATATCTGCTTCTAAATCCAAAACGCAGCTATCTAACAGAACGGTTGTCAATGTGTGCACTCAACTTCCAGAGTTAAACCCGTGCGTGGATTCAGCAGTCTGCAAACACTTTCTCTGCAGAGTCCCAAAACAGGCGTTTTCAGCCCATTACCGGGATATGGAAGAAACAGCAGTCAGCACAGGGAAATATCCGCTTCTAAATCCAAAACGCAGCTATCTAACAGAACGGTTGTCAATGTGTGCACTGAACTTCCAGAGTTAAACACGTGTGTGGATTCAGCAGTATGCAAACACTTTCTCTGCAGAGTCCCAAAACAGGCGTTTTCCGCCCGTTACCAGCATATGGAAGAAACAGCAGTCAGCACAGGGAAATATCTGCTTCTAAATCCAAAATGCAGCTATCTAACAGAACGGTTGTCATTGTGTGCACTCAACATACGGAGTTAAAACCGTGTGTGGATTCAGCAGTCTGCAAACACTTTCTCTGCAGAGTCCCAAAACAGGCGTTTTCAGCCCATTACCGACATATGGAAGAAAGAGTAGTAAGCACAGGGAAATATCTGCTTCTAAATCCAAAACGCAGATATCTAACAGAACGGCTGTCAATGCGTGCACTCAACTTCAAGAGTTAAACCCGTGTGTGGATTCAGCAGTCTGCAAACACGTTATCTGCAGAGTCCCAAAACAGGCGTTTTCAGCCCATTACCGGCATATGGAAGAAACAGCAGTAAGCACAGTTAAATATCTGCTTTTAAATCCAAAACACAGCTATCTAACAGAACGGTTGTCAATGTGTGCACTCAACTTCCAGAGTTAAACCCGTGTGTGGATTCAGCAGTCTGCAAACACTTTCTCTGCAGAGTAACAAAACAGGGGTTTTCAGCCCATTACTGGCATAGGGAAGAAACAGCAGTCAGCACAGGGGAATACCTGCTTCTAAATCCAAAACGCAGCTATCTAACAGAATGGTTGTCAATGTGTGCACTCAACTTCCAGAGATAAACCCGTGTGTGGATTCAGCAGTCTGCAAACACTTTCTCTGCAGAGAACCAAAACAGGCGTTTTCAGCCCATTACCGGCATATGGAAGAAACAGCAGTCAGCACAGGGAAATATCTGCTTCTAAATCCAAAACGCAGCTATCTAACAGAACGGTTGTCAATGTGTGCACTCAATTTCCAGAGTTAAACCCGTGTGTGGATTCAGCAGTCTGCAAACTCTTTCTCTGCAGAGTCCCAAAACAGGCGTTTTCAGCCCATTACCGGCATATGGAAGAAACAGCACTAAGTACAGGGAAATATCTGCTTCTAAATACAAAACGCATCTATCTAACAGAACGGTTGTCAATGTGTGCACTCAATTCCAGAGTTAAACACGTGTGTGGATTCAGCAGTCTGCAAACACTTTCTCTGCAGAGTCCCAAAACAGGCGTTTTCAGCCCATTACCGGCATATGGAAGAAACAGCAGTCAGCACAGGGAAATATCTGCTTCTAAATCCAAAACGCAGCTATCTAACAGAACGGTTGTCAATGTGTGCACTCAACTTCCAGAGTTAAACACGTGTGTGGATTCAGCAGTCTGCAAACACTTTCTCTGCAGAGTCCCAAAACAGGCGTTTTCATCCCATTACCGGTATATGGAAGAAACAGCAGTCAGCACAGGGAAATATCTGTTCTAAATCCAAAACGCAGCTATCTAACAGAACGGTTGTCAATGTGTGCACTCAATTCCAGAGTTAAACACGTGTGTGGATTCAGCAGTCTGCAAACACTTTCTCTGCAGAGTCCCAAAACAGGCGTTTTCAGCCCATTACCGGCATATGGAAGAAACAGCAGTCAGCCCAGGGAAATATCTGCTTCTAAATCCAAAACGCAGCTATCTAACAGAACGGCTGTCAATGCGTGCACTCAACTTCAAGATTTAAACCTGTGTGTGTATTCAGCAGTCTGCAAACACTTTCTCTGCAGAGTCCCAAAACAGGCGTTTTCAGCCCAATACCGGCATATGGAAGAAACAGCAGTAAGCAGAGGGAAATATCTGCTTCTAAATCCAAAACGCAGCTATCTAACAGAACGGTTGTCAATGTGTGCACTCAACTTCCAGAGTGAAACCCGTGCGTGGATTCAGCAGTCTGCAAACACTTTCTCTGCAGAGTCCCAAAACAGGCGTTTTCAGCCCATTACAGGGATATGGAAGAAACAGCAGTCAGTACAGGGAAATATCCGCTTCTAAATCCAAAACGCAGCTATCTAACAGAACGGTTGTCAATGTGTGCACTGAACTTCCAGAGTTAAACACGTGTGTGGATTCAGCAGTCTGCAAACACTTTCTCTGCAGAGTCCCAAAACAGGCGTTTTCAGCCCATTACCGGCATATGGAAGAAACAGCAGTCAGCAAAGGGAAATATCTGCTTCTAAATCCAAAACGCAGCTATCTAACAGAACGGTTGTCAATGTGTGCACTCAACTTCCAGAGTTAAACACGTGTGTGGATTCACCAGTCTGCAAACACTTTCTCTGCAGAGTCCCAAAACAGGCGTTTTCCGCCCGTTACCAGCATATGGAAGAAACAGCAGTCAGCACAGGGAAATATCTGCTTCTAAATCAAAAATGCAGCTATCTAACAGAACGGTTGTCATTGTGTGCACTCAACTTACGGAGTTAAAACCGTGTGTGGATTCAGCAGTCAGCAAACACGTTCTCTGCAGAGTCCCAAAACAGGCGTTTTCAGCCCATTACCGACATATGGAAGAAACAGCAGTAAGCACAGGGAAATATCTGCTTCTAAATCCAAAATGCAGCTATCTAACAGAACGGTTGTCAATGTGTGCACTCACCTTCCAGAGTTAAACCCGTGTGTGGATTCAGCAGTCTGCAAACACTTTCTCTGCAGAGTCCCAAAACAGGCGTTTTCAGCCCATTACCGGCATATGGAAGAAACAGCAGTCAGCAAAGGGAAATATCTGCTTCTAAATCCAAAACGCAGCTATCTAACAGAACGGTTGTCAATGTGTGCACTCAACTTCCAGAGTTAAACACATGTGTGGATTCACCAGTCTGCAAACAATTTCTCTGCAGAGTCCCAAAACAGGCGTTTTCCGCCCGTTACCAGCATATGGAAGAAACAGCAGTCAGCACAGGGAAATATCTGCTTCTAAATCCAAAATGCAGCTATCTAACAGAACGGTTGTCATTGTGTGCACTCAACTTACGGAGTTAAAACCGTGTGTGGATTCAGCAGTCAGCAAACACGTTCTCTGCAGAGTCCCAAAACAGGCGTTTTCAGCCCATTACCGACATATGGAAGAAAGAGTAGTAAGCACAGGGAAATATCTGCTTCTAAATCCAAAACGCAGATATCTAACAGAACGGCTGTCAATGCGTGCACTCAACTTCAAGAGTTAAACCCGTGTGTGGATTCAGCAGTCTGCAAACACGTTATCTGCAGAGTCCCAAAACAGGCGTTTTCAGCCCATTACCGGCATATGGAAGAAACAGCAGTAAGCACAGTTAAATATCTGCTTTTAAATCCAAAACACAGCTATCTAACAGAACGGTTGTCAATGTGTGCACTCAACTTCCAGAGTTAAACCCGTGTGTGGATTCAGCAGTCTGCAAACACTTTCTCTGCAGAGTAACAAAACAGGGGTTTTCAGCCCATTACTGGCATAGGGAAGAAACAGCAGTCAGCACAGGGGAATACCTGCTTCTAAATCCAAAACGCAGCTATCTAACAGAATGGTTGTCAATGTGTGCACTCAACTTCCAGAGATAAACCCGTGTGTGGATTCAGCAGTCTGCAAACACTTTCTCTGCAGAGAACCAAAACAGGCGTTTTCAGCCCATTACCGGCATATGGAAGAAACAGCAGTCAGCACAGGGAAATATCTGCTTCTAAATCCAAAACGCAGCTATCTAACAGAACGGTTGTCAATGTGTGCACTCAATTTCCAGAGTTAAACCCGTGTGTGGATTCAGCAGTCTGCAAACTCTTTCTCTGCAGAGTCCCAAAACAGGCGTTTTCAGCCCATTACCGGCATATGGAAGAAACAGCACTAAGTACAGGGAAATATCTGCTTCTAAATACAAAACGCATCTATCTAACAGAACGGTTGTCAATGTGTGCACTCAATTCCAGAGTTAAACACGTGTGTGGATTCAGCAGTCTGCAAACACTTTCTCTGCAGAGTCCCAAAACAGGCGTTTTCAGCCCATTACCGGCATATGGAAGAAACAGCAGTCAGCACAGGGAAATATCTGCTTCTAAATCCAAAACGCAGCTATCTAACAGAACGGTTGTCAATGTGTGCACTCAACTTCCAGAGTTAAACACGTGTGTGGATTCAGCAGTCTGCAAACACTTTCTCTGCAGAGTCCCAAAACAGGCGTTTTCATCCCATTACCGGTATATGGAAGAAACAGCAGTCAGCACAGGGAAATATCTGTTCTAAATCCAAAACGCAGCTATCTAACAGAACGGTTGTCAATGTGTGCACTCAATTCCAGAGTTAAACACGTGTGTGGATTCAGCAGTCTGCAAACACTTTCTCTGCAGAGTCCCAAAACAGGCGTTTTCAGCCCATTACCGGCATATGGAAGAAACAGCAGTCAGCCCAGGGAAATATCTGCTTCTAAATCCAAAACGCAGCTATCTAACAGAACGGCTGTCAATGCGTGCACTCAACTTCAAGATTTAAACCTGTGTGTGTATTCAGCAGTCTGCAAACACTTTCTCTGCAGAGTCCCAAAACAGGCGTTTTCAGCCCAATACCGGCATATGGAAGAAACAGCAGTAAGCAGAGGGAAATATCTGCTTCTAAATCCAAAACGCAGCTATCTAACAGAACGGTTGTCAATGTGTGCACTCAACTTCCAGAGTGAAACCCGTGCGTGGATTCAGCAGTCTGCAAACACTTTCTCTGCAGAGTCCCAAAACAGGCGTTTTCAGCCCATTACAGGGATATGGAAGAAACAGCAGTCAGTACAGGGAAATATCCGCTTCTAAATCCAAAACGCAGCTATCTAACAGAACGGTTGTCAATGTGTGCACTGAACTTCCAGAGTTAAACACGTGTGTGGATTCAGCAGTCTGCAAACACTTTCTCTGCAGAGTCCCAAAACAGGCGTTTTCAGCCCATTACCGGCATATGGAAGAAACAGCAGTCAGCAAAGGGAAATATCTGCTTCTAAATCCAAAACGCAGCTATCTAACAGAACGGTTGTCAATGTGTGCACTCAACTTCCAGAGTTAAACACGTGTGTGGATTCACCAGTCTGCAAACACTTTCTCTGCAGAGTCCCAAAACAGGCGTTTTCCGCCCGTTACCAGCATATGGAAGAAACAGCAGTCAGCACAGGGAAATATCTGCTTCTAAATCAAAAATGCAGCTATCTAACAGAACGGTTGTCATTGTGTGCACTCAACTTACGGAGTTAAAACCGTGTGTGGATTCAGCAGTCAGCAAACACGTTCTCTGCAGAGTCCCAAAACAGGCGTTTTCAGCCCATTACCGACATATGGAAGAAACAGCAGTAAGCACAGGGAAATATCTGCTTCTAAATCCAAAATGCAGCTATCTAACAGAACGGTTGTCAATGTGTGCACTCACCTTCCAGAGTTAAACCCGTGTGTGGATTCAGCAGTCTGCAAACACTTTCTCTGCAGAGTCCCAAAACAGGCGTTTTCAGCCCATTACCGGCATATGGAAGAAACAGCAGTCAGCAAAGGGAAATATCTGCTTCTAAATCCAAAACGCAGCTATCTAACAGAACGGTTGTCAATGTGTGCACTCAACTTCCAGAGTTAAACACATGTGTGGATTCACCAGTCTGCAAACAATTTCTCTGCAGAGTCCCAAAACAGGCGTTTTCCGCCCGTTACCAGCATATGGAAGAAACAGCAGTCAGCACAGGGAAATATCTGCTTCTAAATCCAAAATGCAGCTATCTAACAGAACGGTTGTCATTGTGTGCACTCAACTTACGGAGTTAAAACCGTGTGTGGATTCAGCAGTCAGCAAACACGTTCTCTGCAGAGTCCCAAAACAGGCGTTTTCAGCCCATTACCGACATATGGAAGAAAGAGTAGTAAGCACAGGGAAATATCTGCTTCTAAATCCAAAACGCAGATATCTAACAGAACGGCTGTCAATGCGTGCACTCAACTTCAAGAGTTAAACCCGTGTGTGGATTCAGCAGTCTGCAAACACGTTATCTGCAGAGTCCCAAAACAGGCGTTTTCAGCCCATTACCGGCATATGGAAGAAACAGCAGTAAGCACAGTTAAATATCTGCTTTTAAATCCAAAACACAGCTATCTAACAGAACGGTTGTCAATGTGTGCACTCAACTTCCAGAGTTAAACCCGTGTGTGGATTCAGCAGTCTGCAAACACTTTCTCTGCAGAGTAACAAAACAGGGGTTTTCAGCCCATTACTGGCATAGGGAAGAAACAGCAGTCAGCACAGGGGAATATCTGCTTCTAAATCCAAAACGCAGCTATCTAACAGAATGGTTGTCAATGTGTGCACTCAACTTCCAGAGATAAACCCGTGTGTGGATTCAGCAGTCTGCAAACACTTTCTCTGCAGAGAACCAAAACAGGCGTTTTCAGCCCATTACCGGCATATGGAAGAAACAGCAGTCAGCACAGGGAAATATCTGCTTCTAAATCCAAAACGCAGCTATCTAACAGAACGGTTGTCAATGTGTGCACTCAATTTCCAGAGTTAAACCCGTGTGTGGATTCAGCAGTCTGCAAACTCTTTCTCTGCAGAGTCCCAAAGCAGGCGTTTTCAGCCCATTACCGGCATATGGAAGAAACAGCACTAAGTACAGGGAAATATCTGCTTCTAAATACAAAACGCATCTATCTAACAGAACGGTTGTCAATGTGTGCACTCAATTCCAGAGTTAAACACGTGTGTGGATTCAGCAGTCTGCAAACACTTTCTCTGCAGAGTCCCAAAACAGGCGTTTTCAGCCCATTACCGGCATATGGAAGAAACAGCAGTCAGACCAGGGAAATATCTGCTTCTAAATCCAAAACGCAGCTATCTAACAGAACGGCTGTCAATGCGTGCACTCAACTTCAAGATTTAAACCTGTGTGTGTATTCAGCAGTCTGCAAACACTTTCTCTGCAGAGTCCCAAAACAGGCGTTTTCAGCTCAATACCGGCATATGGAAGAAACAGCAGTAAGCAGAGGGAAATATCTGCTTCTAAATCCAAAACGCAGCTATCTAACAGAACGGTTGTCAATGTGTGCACTCAACTTCCAGAGTTAAACCCGTGCGTGGATTCAGCAGTCTGCAAACACTTTCTCTGCAGAGTCCCAAAACAGGCGTTTTCAGCCCATTACCGGGATATGGAAGAAACAGCAGTCAGCACAGGGAAATATCCGCTTCTAAATCCAAAACGCAGCTATCTAACAGAACGGTTGTCAATGTGTGCCCTGAACTTCCAGAGTTAAACACGTGTGTGGATTCAGCAGTCTGCAAACACTTTCTCTGCAGAGTCCCAAAACAGGCGTTTTCAGCCCATTACCGGCATATGGAAGAAACAGCAGTCAGCAAAGGGAAATATCTGCTTCTAAATCCAAAACGCAGCTATCTAACAGAACGGTTGTCAATGTGTGCACTCAACTTCCAGAGTTAAACACGTGTGTGGATTCACCAGTCTGCAAACACTTTCTCTGCAGAGTCCCAAAACAGGCGTTTTCCGCCCGTTACCAGCATATGGAAGAAACAGCAGTCAGCACAGGGAAATATCTGCTTCTAAATCCAAAATGCAGCTATCTAACAGAACGGTTGTCATTGTGTGCACTCAACTTACGGAGTTAAAACCGTGTGTGGATTCAGCAGTCAGCAAACACGTTCTCTGCAGAGTCCCAAAACAGGCGTTTTCAGCCCATTACCGACATATGGAAGAAAGAGTAGTAAGCACAGGGAAATATCTGCTTCTAAATCCAAAACGCAGATATCTAACAGAACGGCTGTCAATGCGTGCACTCAACTTCAAGAGTTAAACCCGTGTGTGGATTCAGCAGTCTGCAAACACGTTATCTGCAGAGTCCCAAAACAGGCGTTTTCAGCCCATTACCGGCATACGGAAGAAACAGCAGTAAGCACAGTTAAATATCTGCTTCTAAATCCAAAACACAGCTATCTAACAGAACGGTTGTCAATGTGTGCACTCAACTTCCAGAGTTAAACCCGTGTGTGGATTCAGCAGTCTGCAAACACTTTCTCTGCAGAGTCCCAAAACAGGCGTTTTCAGCCCATTACCGGCATATGGAAGAAACAGCACTAAGTACAGGGAAATATTTGCTTCTAAATACAAAACGCATCTATCTAACAGAACGGTTGTCAATGTGTGCACTCAATTCCAGAGTTAAACACGTGTGTGGATTCAGCAGTCTGCAAACACTTTCTCTGCAGAGTCCCAAAACAGGCGTTTTCAGCCCATTACCGGCATATGGAAGAAACAGCAGTCAGCACAGGGAAATATCTGCTTCTAAATCCAAAACGCAGCTATCTAACAGAACGGTTGTCAATGTGTGCACTCAACTTCCAGAGTTAAACACGTGTGTGGATTCAGCAGTCTGCAAACACTTTCTCTGCAGAGTCCCAAAACAGGCGTTTTCATCCCATTACCGGTATATGGAAGAAACAGCAGTCAGCACAGGGAAATATCTGTTCTAAATCCAAAACGCAGCTATCTAACAGAACGGTTGTCAATGTGTGCACTCAATTCCAGAGTTAAACACGTGTGTGGATTCAGCAGTCTGCAAACACTTTCTCTGCAGAGTCCCAAAACAGGCGTTTTCAGCCCATTACCGGCATATGGAAGAAACAGCAGTCAGCCCAGGGAAATATCTGCTTCTAAATCCAAAACGCAGCTATCTAACAGAACGGCTGTCAATGCGTGCACTCAACTTCAAGATTTAAACCTGTGTGTGTATTCAGCAGTCTGCAAACACTTTCTCTGCAGAGTCCCAAAACAGGCGTTTTCAGCCCAATACCGGCATATGGAAGAAACAGCAGTAAGCAGAGGGAAATATCTGCTTCTAAATCCAAAACGCAGCTATATAACAGAGCGGTTGTCAATGTGTGCACTCAACTTCCAGAGTGAAACCCGTGCGTGGATTCAGCAGTCTGCAAACACTTTCTCTGCAGAGTCCCAAAACAGGCGTTTTCAGCCCATTACAGGGATATGGAAGAAACAGCAGTCAGCACAGGGAAATATCCGCTTCTAAATCCAAAACGCAGCTATCTAACAGAACGGTTGTCAATGTGTGCACTGAACTTCCAGAGTTAAACACGTGTGTGGATTCAGCAGTCTGCAAACACTTTCTCTGCAGAGTCCCAAAACAGGCGTTTTCAGCCCATTACCGGCATATGGAAGAAACAGCAGTCAGCAAAGGGAAATATCTGCTTCTAAATCCAAAACGCAGCTATCTAACAGAACGGTTGTCAATGTGTGCACTCAACTTCCAGAGTTAAACACGTGTGTGGATTCACCAGTCTGCAAACACTTTCTCTGCAGAGTCCCAAAACAGGCGTTTTCCGCCCGTTACCAGCATATGGAAGAAACAGCAGTCAGCACAGGGAAATATCTGCTTCTAAATCCAAAATGCAGCTATCTAACAGAACGGTTGTCTATGTGTGCACTCAACTTCCAGAGTTACACCTGTGTGGATTCAGCAGTCTGCAAACACTTTCTCTGCAGAGTCCCAAAACAGGCGTTTTCAGCCCATTACCGGCATATGGAAGAAACAGCAGTCAGCACAGGGAAATATCTGCTTCTAAATCCAAAACGCAGCTATCTAACAGAACGGTTTTCAATGTGTGCACTCAATTTCCAGAGTTAAACCCGTGTGTGGATTCAGCAGTCTGCAAACTCTTTCTCTGCAGAGTCCCAAAACAGGCGTTTTCAGCCCATTACCGGCATATGGAAGAAACAGCACTAAGTACAGGGAAATATCTGCTTCTAAATCCAAAACGCAGCTATCTAACAGAATGGTTGTCAGTGTGTGCACTCAACTTCCTGAGTTAAACCCGTGTGTGGATTCAGCAGTCTGCAAACACTTTCTCTGCAGAGTCCCAAAACAGGCGTTTTCAGCCCATTACGGGCATATGGAAGAAACAGCAGTAAGCACAGGGAAATATCTGCTTCTAAATCAAAAACGCAGCTATCTAACAGAACGGTTGTGAATGTGTGCACTCAACTTCCAGAGTTAAACCCGTGTGTGGTTTCCGCAGTCTGCAAACAGTTTCTCTGCAGAGTCCCAAAACAGGCGTTTTCAGCCCATTACCGGCATATGGAAGAAACAGCAGTCAGCACAGGGAAATATCTGCTTCTAAATACAAAACGCAGCTATCTAACAGAACGATTGTCAATGTGTGCAATCAACTTCCAGAGTTAAACCCGTGTGTGGATTCAGCAGTCTGCAAACACTTTCTCTGCAGAGTCCCAAAACAGGCGTTTTCAGCCCATTACCGGCATATGGAAGAAACAGCTGTCAGCACAGGGAAATATCTGCTTCTAAATCCAAAACGCAGCTATCTAACAGAATGGTTGTCAATGTGTGCACTCAACTTCCAGAGTTAAACCCGTGTGTGGATTCAGCAGTCTGCAAACACTTTCTCTGCAGAGTCCCAAAACAGGCGTTTTCAGCCCATTACAGGGATATGGACGAAAAAGCAGTCAGCACAGGGAAATATCTGCTTCTAAATCCAAAACACAGCTATCTAACAGAACGGTTGTCAATGTGTGCACTCAACTTCCAGAGTTAAACCCGTGTGTGGATTCAGCAGTCTGCAAACACTTTCTCTGCAGAGTCCCAAAACAGGCGTTTTCAGCCCATTACCGGCATATGGAAGAACAGCAGTCAGCACAGGGAAATATCTGCTTCTAAATCCAAAACGCAGCTATCTAACAGAACGGTTGTCAATGTGTGCACTCAACTTCCAGAGTTAAACCCGTGTGTGGATTCAGCAGTCTGCAAACACTTTCTGTGCAGAGTCACAAAACAGGCGTTTTTAACCCATTACCGGCATATGGAAGAAACAGCAGTCAGCACAGGGAAATATCTGCTTCTAAATCCAAAACGCAGCTATCTAACAGAACGGTTGTCAATGTGTGCACTCAACTTCCAGAGTTAAACCCGTGTGTGGATTCAGCAGTCTGCAAACACTTTCTCTGCAGAGTCCCAAAAGAGGCGTTTTCAGCCCATTACCATCATATGGAAGAAACAGCAGTCAGCACAGGGAAATATCTGCTTCTAAATCCAAAACGCAGCTATCTAACAGAACGGTTGTCAATGTGTGCACTCAACTTCCAGAGTTAAACCCGTGTGTGGATTCAGCAGTCTGCAAACACTTTCTCTGCAGAGTCCCAAAACAGGCGTTTTCACCACATTACCGGCATATGGAAGAAACAGCAGTCAGCACAGGGAAATATCTGCTTCTAAATCAAAAACGCAGCTATCTAACAGAACGGTTGTCAATGTGTGCACTCAACTTCCAGAGTTAAACCCGTGTGTGGATTCAGCAGTCTGCAAACAGTTTCTCTGCAGAGTCCCAAAACAGGCGTTTTCAGCCCATTACCGGCATATGGAAGAAACAGCAGTCAGCACAGGGAAATATCTGCTTCTAAATCCAAAACGCAGCTATCTAACAGAACGGTTGTCAATGTGTGCAATCAACTTCCAGAGTTAAACCCGTGTGTGGATTCAGCAGTCTGAAAACACTTTCTCTGCAGAGTCCCAAAACAGGCGTTTTCAGCCCATTACCGGCATATGGAAGAAACAGCAGTAAGCAGAGGGAAATATCTGCTTCTAAATCCAAAACGCAGCTATCTAACAGAACGGTTGTCAATGTGTGCACTCAACTTCCAGAGTTAAACCCGTGCGTGGATTCAGCAGTCTGCAAACACTTTCTCTGCAGAGTCCCAAAACAGGCGTTTTCAGCCCATTACCGGGATATGGAAGAAACAGCAGGCAGCACAGGGAAATATCCGCTTCTAAATCCAAAACGCAGCTATCTAACAGAACGGTTGTCAATGTGTGCACTGAACTTCCAGAGTTAAACACGTGTGTGGATTCAGCAGTCTGCAAACACTTTCTCTGCAGAGTCCCAAAACAGGCGTTTTCAGCCCATTACCGGCATATGGAAGAAACAGCAGTCAGCAAAGGGAAATATCTGCTTCTAAATCCAAAACGCAGCTATCTAACAGAACGGTTGTCAATGTGTGCACTCAACTTCCAGAGTTAAACACGTGTGTGGATTCACCAGTCTGCAAACAATTTCTCTGCAGAGTCCCAAAACAGGCGTTTTCCGCCCGTTACCAGCATATGGAAGAAACAGCAGTCAGCACAGGGAAATATCTGCTTCTAAATCCAAAATGCAGCTATCTAACAGAACGGTTGTCATTGTGTGCACTCAACATACGGAGTTAAAACCGTGTGTGGATTCAGCAGTCAGCAAACACGTTCTCTGCAGAGTCCCAAAACAGGCGTTTTCAGCCCATTACCGACATATGGAAGAAAGAGTAGTAAGCACAGGGAAATATCTGCTTCTAAATCCAAAACGCAGATATCTAACAGAACGGCTGTCAATGCGTGCACTCAACTTCAAGAGTTAAACCCGTGTGTGGATTCAGCAGTCTGCAAACACGTTATCTGCAGAGTCCCAAAACAGGCGTTTTCAGCCCATTACCGGCATATGGAAGAAACAGCAGTAAGCACAGTTAAATATCTGCTTTTAAATCCAAAACACAGCTATCTAACAGAACGGTTGTCAATGTGTGCACTCAACTTCCAGGGTTAAACCCGTGTGTGGATTCAGCAGTCTGCAAACACTTTCTCTGCAGAGTAACAAAACAGGGGTTTTCAGCCCATTACTGGCATAGGGAAGAAACAGCAGTCAGCACAGGGGAATATCTGCTTCTAAATCCAAAACGCAGCTATCTAACAGAATGGTTGTCAATGTGTGAACTCAACTTCCAGAGATAAACCCGTGTGTGGATTCAGCAGTCTGCAAACACTTTCTCTGCAGAGAACCAAAACAGGCGTTTTCAGCCCATTACGGGCATATGGAAGAAACAGCAGTCAGCACAGGGAAATATCTGCTTCTAAATCCAAAACGCAGCTATCTAACAGAACGGTTGTCAATGTGTGCACTCAATTTCCAGAGTTAAACCCGTGTGTGGATTCAGAAGTCTGCAAACTCTTTCTCTGCAGAGTCCCAAAACAGGCGTTTTCAGCCCATTACCGGCATATGGAAGAAACAGCACTAAGTACAGGGAAATATCTGCTTCTAAATACAAAACGCATCTATCTAACAGAACGGTTGTCAATGTGTGCACTCAATTCCAGAGTTAAACACGTGTGTGGATTCAGCAGTCTGCAAACACTTTCTCTGCAGAGTCCCAAAACAGGCGTTTTCAGCCCATTACCGGCATATGGAAGAAACAGCAGTCAGCACAGGGAAATATCTGCTTCTAAATCCAAAACGCAGCTATCTAACAGAACGGTTGTCAATGTGTGCACTCAACTTCAAGAGTTAAACACGTGTGTGGATTCAGCAGTCTGCAAACACTTTCTCTGCAGAGTCCCAAAACAGGCGTTTTCATCCCATTACCGGTATATGGAAGAAACAGCAGTCAGCACAGGGAAATATCTGTTCTGAATCCAAAACGCAGCTATCTAACAGAACGGTTGTCAATGTGTGCACTCAATTCCAGAGTTAAACACGTGTGTGGATTCAGCAGTCTGCAAACACTTTCTCTGCAGAGTCCCAAAACAGGCGTTTTCAGCCCATTACCGGCATATGGAAGAAACAGCAGTCAGCCCAGGGAAATATCTGCTTCTAAATCCAAAACGCAGCTATCTAACAGAACGGCTGTCAATGCGTGCACTCAACTTCAAGATTTAAACCTGTGTGTGTATTCAGCAGTCTGCAAACACTTTCTCTGCAGAGTCCCAAAACAGGCGTTTTCAGCCCAATACCGGCATATGGAAGAAACAGCAGTAAGCAGAGGGAAATATCTGCTTCTAAATCCAAAACGCAGCTATCTAACAGAACGGTTGTCAATGTGTGCACTCAACTTCCAGAGTGAAACCCGTGCGTGGATTCAGCAGTCTGCAAACACTTTCTCTGCAGAGTCCCAAAACAGGCGTTTTCAGCCCATTACAGGGATATGGAAGAAACAGCAGTCAGCACAGGGAAATATCCGCTTCTAAATCCAAAACGCAGCTATCTAACAGAACGGTTGTCAATGTGTGCACTGAACTTCCAGAGTTAAACACGTGTGTGGATTCAGCAGTCTGCAAACACTTTCTCTGCAGAGTCCCAAAACAGGCGTTTTCAGCCCATTACCGGCATATGGAAGAAACAGCAGTCAGCAAAGGGAAATATCTGCTTCTAAATCCAAAACGCAGCTATCTAACAGAACGGTTGTCAATGTGTGCACTCAACTTCCAGAGTTAAACACGTGTGTGGATTCACCAGTCTGCAAACACTTTCTCTGCAGAGTCCCAAAACAGGCGTTTTCCGCCCGTTACCAGCATATGGAAGAAACAGCAGTCAGCACAGGGAAATATCTGCTTCTAAATCCAAAATGCAGCTATCTAACAGAACGGTTGTCATTGTGTGCACTCAACTTACGGAGTTAAAACCGTGTGTGGATTCAGCAGTCAGCAAACACGTTCTCTGCAGAGTCCCAAAACAGGCGTTTTCAGCCCATTACCGATATATGGAAGAAACAGCAGTAAGCACAGGGAAATATCTGCTTCTAAATCCAAAATGCAGCTATCTAACAGAACGGTTGTCAATGTGTGCACTCACCTTCCAGAGTTAAACCCGTGTGTGGATTCAGCAGTCTGCAAACACTTTCTCTGCAGAGTCCCAAAACAGGCGTTTTCAGCCCATTACCGGCATATGGAAGAAACAGCAGTAAGCACAGGGAAATATCTGCTTCTAAATCCAAAACGCAGCTATCTAACAGAACGGTTGTCTATGTGTGCACTCAACTTCCAGAGTTACACCTGTGTGGATTCAGCAGTCTGCAAACACTTTCTCTGCAGAGTCCCAAAACAGGCGTTTTCAGCCCATTACCGGCATATGGAAGAAACAGCAGTCAGCACAGGGAAATATCTGCTTCTAAATCCAAAACGCAGCTATCTAACAGAACGGTTGTCAATGTGTGCACTCAATTTCCAGAGTTAAACCCGTGTGTGTTTTCAGCAGTCTGCAAACTCTTTCTCTGCAGAGTCCCAAAACAGGCGTTTTCAGCCCATTACCGGCATATGGAAGAAACAGCACTAAGTACAGGGAAATATTTGCTTCTAAATACAAAAAGCATCTATCTAACAGAACGGTTGTCAATGTGTGCACTCAATTCCAGAGTTAAACACGTGTGTGGATTCAGCAGTCTGCAAACACTTTCTCTGCAGAGTCCCAAAACAGGCGTTTTCAGCCCATTACCGGCATATGGAAGAAACAGCAGTCAGCACAGGGAAATATCTGCTTCTAAATCCAAAACGCAGCTATCTAACAGAACGGTTGTCAATGTGTGCACTCAACTTCCAGAGTTAAACACGTGTGTGGATTCAGCAGTCTGCAAACACTTTCTCTGCAGAGTCCCAAAACAGGCGTTTTCATCCCATTACCGGTATATGGAAGAAACAGCAGTCAGCACAGGGAAATATCTGATCTAAATCCAAAACGCAGCTATCTAACAGAACGGTTGTCAATGTGTGCACTCAATTCCAGAGTTAAACCCGTGTGTGGATTCAGCAGTCTGCAAACACTTTCTCTGCAGAGTCCCAAAACAGGCGTTTTCAGCCCATTACCGGCATATGGAAGAAACAGCAGTCAGCCCAGGGAAATATCTGCTTCTAAATCCAAAACGCAGCTATCTAACAGAACGGCTGTCAATGCGTGCACTCAACTTCAAGATTTAAACCTGTGTGTGTATTCAGCAGTCTGCAAACACTTTCTCTGCAGAGTCCCAAAACAGGCGTTTTCAGCCCAATACCGGCATATGGAAGAAACAGCAGTAAGCAGAGGGAAATATCTGCTTCTAAATCCAAAACGCAGCTATCTAACAGAACGGTTGTCAATGTGTGCACTCAACTTCCAGAGTGAAACCCGTGCGTGGATTCAGCAGTCTGCAAACACTTTCTCTGCAGAGTCCCAAAACAAGCGTTTTCAGCCCATTACAGGGATATGGAAGAAACAGCAGTCAGCACAGGGAAATATCCGCTTCTAAATCCAAAACGCAGCTATCTAACAGAACGGTTGTCAATGTGTGCACTGAACTTCCAGAGTTAAACACGTGTGTGGATTCAGCAGTCTGCAAACACTTTCTCTGCAGAGTCCCAAAACAGGCGTTTTCAGCCCATTACCGGCATATGGAAGAAACAGCAGTCAGCAAAGGGAAATATCTGCTTCTAAATCCAAAACGCAGCTATCTAACAGAACGGTTGTCAATGTGTGCACTCAACTTCCAGAGTTAAACACGTGTGTGGATTCACCAGTCTGCAAACACTTTCTCTGCAGAGTCCCAAAACAGGCGTTTTCCGCCCGTTACCAGCATATGGAAGAAACAGCAGTCAGCACAGGGAAATATCTGCTTCTAAATCCAAAATGCAGCTATCTAACAGAACGGTTGTCATTGTGTGCACTCAACTTACGGAGTTAAAACCGTGTGTGGATTCAGCAGTCAGCAAACACGTTCTCTGCAGAGTCCCAAAACAGGCGTTTTCAGCCCATTACCGACATATGGAAGAAAGAGTAGTAAGCACAGGGAAATATCTGCTTCTAAATCCAAAACGCAGATATCTAACAGAACGGCTGTCAATGCGTGCACTCAACTTCAAGAGTTAAACCCGTGTGTGGATTCAGCAGTCTGCAAACACGTTATCTGCAGAGTCCCAAAACAGGCGTTTTCAGCCCATTACCGGCATATGGAAGAAACAGCAGTAAGCACAGTTAAATATCTGCTTCTAAATCCAAAACACAGCTATCTAACAGAACGGTTGTCAATGTGTGCACTCAACTTCCAGAGTTAAACCCGTGTGTGGATTCAGCAGTCTGCAAACACTTTCTCTGCAGAGTCCCAAAACAGGCGTTTTCAGCCCATTACCGGCATATGGAAGAAACAGCAGTAAGCACAGGGAAATATCTGCTTCTAAATCCAAAATGCAGCTATCTAACAGAACGGTTGTCAATGTGTGCACTCACCTTCCAGAGTTAAACCCGTGTGTGGATTCAGCACTCTGCAAACACTTTCTCTGCAGAGTCCCAAAACAGGCGTTTTCAGCCCATTACCGGCATATGGAAGAAACAGCAGTAAGCACAGGGAAATATCTGCTTCTAAATCCAAAACGCAGCTATCTAACAGAACGGTTGTCTATGTGTGCACTCAACTTCCAGAGTTACACCTGTGTGGATTCAGCAGTCTGCAAACACTTTCTCTGCAGAGTCCCAAAACAGGCGTTTTCAGCCCATTACCGGCATATGGAAGAAACAGCAGTCAGCACAGGGAAATATCTGCTTCTAAATCCAAAACGCAGCTATCTAACAGAACGGTTTTCAATGTGTGCACTCAATTTCCAGAGTTAAACCCGTGTGTGGATTCAGCAGTCTGCAAACTCTTTCTCTGCAGAGTCCCAAAACAGGCGTTTTCAGCCCATTACCGGCATATGGAAGAAACAGCACTAAGTACAGGGAAATATCTGCTTCTAAATTCAAAACGCATCTATCTAACAGAACGGTTGTCAATGTGTGCACTCAATTCCAGAGTTAAACACGTGTGTGGATTCAGCAGTCTGCAAACACTTTCTCTCCAGAGTCCCAAAACAGGCGTTTTCAGCCCATTACCGGCATATGGAAGAAACAGCAGTCAGCACAGGGAAATATCTGCTTCTAAATCCAAAACGCAGCTATCTAACAGAACGGTTGTCAATGTGTGCACTCAACTTCCAGAGTTAAACACGTGTGTGGATTCAGCAGTCTGCAAACACTTTCTCTGCAGAGTCCCAAAACAGGCGTTTTCATCCCATTACCGGTATATGGAAGAAACAGCAGTCAGCACAGGGAAATATCTGTTCTAAATCCAAAACGCAGCTATCTAACAGAACGGTTGTCAATGTGTGCACTCAATTCCAGAGTTAAACACGTGTGTGGATTCAGCAGTCTGCAAACACTTTCTCTGCAGAGTCCCAAAACAGGCGTTTTCAGCCCATTACCGGCATATGGAAGAAACAGCAGTCAGCCCAGGGAAATATCTGCTTCTAAATCCAAAACGCAGCTATCTAACAGAACGGCTGTCAATGCGTGCACTCAACTTCAAGATTTAAACCTGTGTGTGTATTCAGCAGTCTGCAAACACTTTCTCTGCAGAGTCCCAAAACAGGCGTTTTCAGCCCAATACCGGCATATGGAAGAAACAGCAGTAAGCAGAGGGAAATATCTGCTTCTAAATCCAAAACGCAGCTATCTAACAGAACGGTTGTCAATGTGTGCACTCAACTTCCAGAGTGAAACCCGTGCGTGGATTCAGCAGTCTGCAAACACTTTCTCTGCAGAGTCCCAAAACAGGCGTTTTCAGTCCATTACAGGGATATGGAAGAAACAGCAGTCAGCACAGGGAAATATCCGCTTCTAAATCCAAAACGCAGCTATCTAACAGAACGGTTGTCAATGTGTGCACTGAACTTCCAGAGTTAAACACGTGTGTGGATTCAGCAGTCTGCAAACACTTTCTCTGCAGAGTCCCAAAACAGGCGTTTTCAGCCCATTACCGGCATATGGAAGAAACAGCAGTCAGCAAAGGGAAATATCTGCTTCTAAATCCAAAACGCAGCTATCTAACAGAACGGTTGTCAATGTGTGCACTCAACTTCCAGAGTTAAACACGTGTGTGGATTCACCAGTCTGCAAACACTTTCTCTGCAGAGTCCCAAAACAGGCGTTTTCCGCCCGTTACCAGCATATGGAAGAAACAGCAGTCAGCACAGGGAAATATCTGCTTCTAAATCCAAAATGCAGCTATCTAACAGAACGGTTGTCATTGTGTGCACTCAACTTACGGAGTTAAAACCGTGTGTGGATTCAGCAGTCAGCAAACACGTTCTCTGCAGAGTCCCAAAACAGGCGTTTTCAGCCCATTACCGACATATGGAAGAAAGAGTAGTAAGCACAGGGAAATATCTGCTTCTAAATCCAAAACGCAGATATCTAACAGAACGGCTGTCAATGCGTGCACTCAACTTCAAGAGTTAAACCCGTGTGTGGATTCAGCAGTCTGCAAACACGTTATCTGCAGAGTCCCAAAACAGGCGTTTTCAGCCCATTACCGGCATATGGAAGAAACAGCAGTAAGCACAGTTAAATATCTGCTTTTAAATCCAAAACACAGCTATCTAACAGAACGGTTGTCAATGTGTGCACTCAACTTCCAGGGTTAAACCCGTGTGTGGATTCAGCAGTCTGCAAACACTTTCTCTGCAGAGTAACAAAATAGGGGTTTTCAGCCCATTACTGGCATAGGGAAGAAACAGCAGTCAGCACAGGGGAATATCTGCTTCTAAATCCAAAACGCAGCTATCTAACAGAATGGTTGTCAATGTGTGCACTCAACTTCCAGAGATAAACCCGTGTGTGGATTCAGCAGTCTGCAAACACTTTCTCTGCAGAGAACCAAAACAGGCGTTTTCAGCCCATTACCGGCATATGGAAGAAACAGCAGTCAGCACAGGGAAATATCTGCTTCTAAATCCAAAACGCAGCTATCTAACAGAACGGTTGTCAATGTGTGCACTCAATTTCCAGAGTTAAACCCGTGTGTGGATTCAGCAGTCTGCAAACTCTTTCTCTGCAGAGTCCCAAAACAGGCGTTTTCAGCCCATTACCGGCATATGGAAGAAACAGCACTAAGTACAGGGAAATATCTGCTTCTAAATACAAAACGCATCTATCTAACAGAACGGTTGTCAATGTGAGCACTCAATTCCAGAGTTAAACACGTGTGTGGATTCAGCAGTCTGCAAACACTTTCTCTGCAGAGTCCCAAAACAGGCGTTTTCAGCCCATTACCGGCATATGGAAGAAACAGCAGTCAGCACAGGGAAATATCTGCTTCTAAATCCAAAACGCAGCTATCTAACAGAACGGTTGTCAATGTGTGCACTCAACTTCCAGAGTTAAACACGTGTGTGGATTCAGCAGTCTGCAAACACTTTCTCTGCAGAGTCCCAAAACAGGCGTTTTCATCCCATTACCGGTATATGGAAGAAACAGCAGTCAGCACAGGGAAATATCTGTTCTGAATCCAAAACGCAGCTATCTAACAGAACGGTTGTCAATGTGTGCACTCAATTCCAGAGTTAAACACGTGTGTGGATTCAGCAGTCTGCAAACACTTTCTCTGCAGAGTCCCAAAACAGGCGTTTTCAGCCCATTACCGGCATATGGAAGAAACAGCAGTCAGCCCAGGGAAATATCTGCTTCTAAATCCAAAACGCAGCTATCTAACAGAACGGCTGTCAATGCGTGCACTCAACTTCAAGATTTAAACCTGTGTGTGTATTCAGCAGTCTGCAAACACTTTCTCTGCAGAGTCCCAAAACAGGCGTTTTCAGCCCAATACCGGCATATGGAAGAAACAGCAGTAAGCAGAGGGAAATATCTGCTTCTAAATCCAAAACGCAGCTATCTAACAGAACGGTTGTCAATGTGTGCACTCAACTTCCAGAGTGAAACCCGTGCGTGGATTCAGCAGTCTGCAAACACTTTCTCTGCAGAGTCCCAAAACAGGCGTTTTCAGCCCATTACAGGGATATGGAAGAAACAGCAGTCAGCACAGGGAAGTATCCGCTTCTAAATCCAAAACGCAGCTATCTAACAGAACGGTTGTCAATGTGTGCACTGAACTTCCAGAGTTAAACACGTGTGTGGATTCAGCAGTCTGCAAACACTTTCTCTGCAGAGTCCCAAAACAGGCGTTTTCAGCCCATTACCGGCATATGGAAGAAACAGCAGTCAGCAAAGGGAAATATCTGCTTCTAAATCCAAAACGCAGCTATCTAACAGAACGGTTGTCAATGTGTGCACTCAACTTCCAGAGTTAAACACGTGTGTGGATTCACCAGTCTGCAAACACTTTGTCTGCAGAGTCCCAAAACAGGCGTTTTCCGCCCGTTACCAGCATATGGAAGAAACAGCAGTCAGCACAGGGAAATATCTGCTTCTAAATCCAAAATGCAGCTATCTAACAGAACGGTTGTCATTGTGTGCACTCAACTTACGGAGTTAAAACCGTGTGTGGATTCAGCAGTCAGCAAACACGTTCTCTGCAGAGTCCCAAAACAGGCGTTTTCAGCCCATTACCGACATATGGAAGAAACAGCAGTAAGCACAGGGAAATATCTGCTTCTAAATCCAAAATGCAGCTATCTAACAGAACGGTTGTCAATGTGTGCACTCACCTTCCAGAGTTAAACCCGTGTGTGGATTCAGCAGTCTGCAAACACTTTCTCTGCAGAGTCCCAAAACAGGCGTTTTCAGCCCATTACCGGCATATGGAAGAAACAGCAGTAAGCACAGGGAAATATCTGCTTCTAAATCCAAAACGCAGCTATCTAACAGAACGGTTGTCTATGTGTGCACTCAACTTCCAGAGTTAAACCCGTGTGTGTTTTCAGCAGTCTGCAAACTCTTTCTCTGCAGAGTCCCAAAACAGGCGTTTTCAGCCCATTACCGGCATATGGAAGAAACAGCACTAAGTACAGGGAAATATTTGCTTCTAAATACAAAACGCATCTATCTAACAGAACGGTTGTCAATGTGTGCACTCAATTCCAGAGTTAAACACGTGTGTGGATTCAGCAGTCTGCAAACACTTTCTCTGCAGAGTCCCAAAACAGGCGTTTTCAGCCCATTACCGGCATATGGAAGAAACAGCAGTCAGCACAGGGAAATATCTGCTTCTAAATCCAAAACGCAGCTATCTAACAGAACGGTTGTCAATGTGTGCACTCAACTTCCAGAGTTAAACACGTGTGTGGATTCAGCAGTCTGCAAACACTTTCTCTGCAGAGTCCCAAAACAGGCGTTTTCATCCCATTACCGGTATATGGAAGAAACAGCAGTCAGCACAGGGAAATATCTGTTCTAAATCCAAAACGCAGCTATCTAACAGAACGGTTGTCAATGTGTGCACTCAATTCCAGAGTTAAACACGTGTGTGGATTCAGCAGTCTGCAAACACTTTCTCTGCAGAGTCCCAAAACAGGCGTTTTCAGCCCATTACCGGCATATGGAAGAAACAGCAGTCAGCCCAGGGAAATATCTGCTTCTAAATACAAAACGCAGCTATCTAACAGAACGGCTGTCAATGCGTGCACTCAACTTCAAGATTTAAACCTGTGTGTGTATTCAGCAGTCTGCAAACACTTTCTCTGCAGAGTCCCAAAACAGGCGTTTTCAGCCCAATACCGGCATATGGAAGAAACAGCAGTAAGCAGAGGGAAATAACTGCTTCTAAATCCAAAACGCAGCTATCTAACAGAACGGTTGTCAATGTGTGCACTCAACTTCCAGAGTGAAACCCATGCGTGGATTCAGCAGTCTGCAAACACTTTCTCTGCAGAGTCCCAAAACAAGCGTTTTCAGCCCATTACAGGGATATGGAAGAAACAGCAGTCAGCACAGGGAAATATCCGCTTCTAAATCCAAAACGCAGCTATCTAACAGAACGGTTGTCAATGTGTGCACTGAACTTCCAGAGTTAAACACGTGTGTGGATTCAGCAGTCTGCAAACACTTTCTCTGCAGAGTCCCAAAACAGGCGTTTTCAGCCCATTACCGGCATATGGAAGAAACAGCAGTCAGCAAAGGGAAATATCTGCTTCTAAATCCAAAACGCAGCTATCTAAGAGAACGGTTGTCAATGTGTGCACTCAACTTCCAGAGTTAAACACGTGTGTGGATTCACCAGTCTGCAAACACTTTCTCTGCAGAGTCCCAAAACAGGCGTTTTCCGCCCGTTACCAGCATATGGAAGAAACAGCAGTCAGCACAGGGAAATATCTGCTTCTAAATCCAAAATGCAGCTATCTAACAGAACGGTTGTCATTGTGTGCACTCAACTTACGGAGTTAAAACCGTGTGTGGATTCAGCAGTCAGCAAACACGTTCTCTGCAGAGTCCCAAAACAGGCGTTTTCAGCCCATTACCGACATATGGAAGAAAGAGTAGTAAGCACAGGGAAATATCTGCTTCTAAATCCAAAACGCAGATATCTAACAGAACGGCTGTCAATGCGTGCACTCAACTTCAAGAGTTAAACCCGTGTGTGGATTCAGCAGTCTGCAAACACGTTATCTGCAGAGTCCCAAAACAGGCGTTTTCAGCCCATTACCGGCATATGGAAGAAACAGCAGTAAGCACAGTTAAATATCTGCTTCTAAATCCAAAACGCAGCTATCTAACAGAACGGTTGTCAATGTGTGCACTCAACTTCCAGAGTTAAACCCGTGTGTGGATTCAGCAGTCTGCAAACACTTTCTCTGCAGAGTCCCAAAACAGGCGTTTTCAGCCCATTACCGGCATATGGAAGAAACAGCAGTAAGCACAGGGAAATATCTGCTTCTAAATCCAAAATGCAGCTATCTAACAGAACGGTTGTCAATGTGTGCACTCACCTTCCAGAGTTAAACCCGTGTGTGGATTCAGCACTCTGCAAACACTTTCTCTGCAGAGTCCCAAAACAGGCGTTTTCAGCCCATTACCGGCATATGGAAGAAACAGCAGTAAGCACAGGGAAATATCTGCTTCTAAATCCAAAACGCAGCTATCTAACAGAACGGTTGTCTATGTGTGCACTCAACTTCCAGAGTTACACCTGTGTGGATTCAGCAGTCTGCAAACACTTTCTCTGCAGAGTCCCAAAACAGGCGTTTTCAGCCCATTACCGGCATATGGAAGAAACAGCAGTCAGCACAGGGAAATATCTGCTTCTAAATCCAAAACGCAGCTATCTAACAGAACGGTTTTCAATGTGTGCACTCAATTTCCAGAGTTAAACCCGTGTGTGGATTCAGCAGTCTGCAAACTCTTTCTCTGCAGAGTCCCAAAACAGGCGTTTTCAGCCCATTACCGGCATATGGAAGAAACAGCACTAAGTACAGGGAAATATCTGCTTCTAAATACAAAACGCATCTATCTAACAGAACGGTTGTCAATGTGTGCACTCAATTCCAGAGTTAAACACGTGTGTGGATTCAGCAGTCTGCAAACACTTTCTCTCCAGAGTCCCAAAACTGGCGTTTTCAGCCCATTACCGGCATATGGAAGAAACAGCAGTCAGCACAGGGAAATATCTGCTTCTAAATCCAAAACGCAGCTATCTAACAGAACGGTTGTCAATGTGTGCACTCAACTTCCAGAGTTAAACACGTGTGTGGATTCAGCAGTCTGCAAACACTTTCTCTGCAGAGTCCCAAAACAGGCGTTTTCATCCCATTACCGGTATATGGAAGAAACAGCAGTCAGCACAGGGAAATATCTGTTCTAAATCCAAAACGCAGCTATCTAACAGAACGGTTGTCAATGTGTGCACTCAATTCCAGAGTTAAACACGTGTGTGGATTCAGCAGTCTGCAAACACTTTCTCTGCAGAGTCCCAAAACAGGCGTTTTCAGCCCATTACCGGCATATGGAAGAAACAGCAGTCAGCCCAGGGAAATATCTGCTTCTAAATCCAAAACGCAGCTATCTAACAGAACGGCTGTCAATGCGTGCACTCAACTTCAAGATTTAAACCTGTGTGTGTATTCAGCAGTCTGCAAACACTTTCTCTGCAGAGTCCCAAAACAGGCGTTTTCAGCCCAATACCGGAAAATGGAAGAAACAGCAGTAAGCAGAGGGAAATATCTGCTTCTAAATCCAAAACGCAGCTATCTAACAGAACGGTTGTCAATGTGTGCACTCAACTTCCAGAGTGAAACCCGTACGTGGATTCAGCAGTCTGCAAACACTTTCTCTGCAGAGTCCCAAAACAGGCGTTTTCAGCCCATTACAGGGATATGGAAGAAACAGCAGTCAGCACAGGGAAATATCCGCTTCTAAATCCAAAACGCAGCTATCTAACAGAACGGTTGTCAATGTGTGCACTGAACTTCCCGAGTTAAACACGTGTGTGGATTCAGCAGTCTGCAAACACTTTCTCTGCAGAGTCCCAAAACAGGCGTTTTCAGCCCATTACCGGCATATGGAAGAAACAGCAGTCAGCAAAGGGAAATATCTGCTTCTAAATCCAAAACGCAGCTATCTAACAGAACGGTTGTCAATGTGTGCACTCAACTTCCAGAGTTAAACACGTGTGTGGATTCACCAGTCTGCAAACACTTTCTCTGCAGAGTCCCAAAACAGGCGTTTTCCGCCCGTTACCAGCATATGGAAGAAACAGCAGTCAGCACAGGGAAATATCTGCTTCTAAATCCAAAATGCAGTTATCTAACAGAACGGTTGTCATTGTGTGCACTCAACTTACGGAGTTAAAACCGTGTGTGGATTCAGCAGTCAGCAAACACGTTCTCTGCAGAGTCCCAAAACAGGCGTTTTCAGCCCATTACCGACATATGGAAGAAAGAGTAGTAAGCACAGGGAAATATCTGCTTCTAAATCCAAAACGCAGATATCTAACAGAACGGCTGTCAATGCGTGCACTCAACTTCAAGAGTTAAACCCGTGTGTGGATTCAGCAGTCTGCAAACACGTTATCTGCAGAGTCCCAAAACAGGCGTTTTCAGCCCATTACCGGCATATGGAAGAAACAGCAGTAAGGACAGTTAAATATCTGCTTCTAAATCCAAAACACAGCTATCTAACAGAACGGTTGTCAATGTGTGCACTCAACTTCCAGAGTTAAACCCGTGTGTGGATTCAGCAGTCTGCAAACACTTTCTCTGCAGAGTCCCAAAACAGGCGTTTTCAGCCCATTACCGGCATATGGAAGAAACAGCAGTAAGCACAGGGAAATATCTGCTTCTAAATCCAAAACGAAGCTATCTAACAGAACGGTTGTCAATGTGTGCACTCACCTTCCAGAGTTAAACCCGTGTGTGGATTCAGCAGTCTGCAAACACTTTCTCTGCAGAGTCCCAAAACAGGCGTTTTCAGCCCATTACCGGCATATGGAAGAAACAGCAGTAAGCACAGGGAAATATCTGCTTCTAAATCCAAAACGCAGCTATCTAACAGAACGGTTGTCTATGTGTGTACTCAACTTCCAGAGTTACACCTGTGTGGATTCAGCAGTCTGCAAACACTTTCTCTGCAGAGTCCCAAAACAGGCGTTTTCAGCCCATTACCGGCATATGGAAGAAACAGCAGTCAGCACAGGGAAATATCTGCTTCTAAATCCAAAACGCAGCTATCTAACAGAACGGTTTTCAATGTGTGCACTCAATTTCCAGAGTTAAACCCGTGTGTGGATTCAGCAGTCTGCAAACTCTTTCTCTGCAGAGTCCCAAAACAGGCGTTTTCAGCCCATTACCGGCATATGGAAGAAACAGCACTAAGTACAGGGAAATATCTGCTTCTAAATACAAAACGCATCTATCTAACAGAACGGTTGTCAATGTGTGCACTCAATTCCAGAGTTAAACACGTGTGTGGATTCAGCAGTCTGCAAACACTTTCTCTGCAGAGTCCCAAAACAGGCGTTTTCAGCCCATTACCGGCATATGGAAGAAACAGCAGTCAGCCCAGGGAAATATCTGCTTCTAAATCCAAAACGCAGCTATCTAACAGAACGGCTGTCAATGCGTGCACTCAACTTCAAGATTTAAACCTGTGTGTGTATTCAGCAATCTGCAAACACTTTCTCTGCAGAGTCCCAAAACAGGCGTTTTCAGCCCAATACCGGCATATGGAAGAAAGAGCAGTAAGCACAGGGAAATATCTGCTTCTAAATCCAAAACACAGCTATGTAACAGAACGGTTGTCAATGTGTGCACTCAACTTCCAGAGTTAAACCCTTCTGTGGATTCAGCAGTCTGCACACACTTTCTCTGCAGAGTCCCAAAACAGGCGTTTTCACCCATTACAGGCATATGGAAGAAACAGCAGTCAGCACAGGGAAATATCTGCTTCTAAATCCAAAACGCAGCTATCTAACAGAACGGTTGTCAATGTGTGCAATCAACTTCCAGAGTTAAACCAGTTTGTGGATTCCGCAGTCTGCAAACACTTTCTCTGCAGAGTCCCTAAAGAGGCGTTTTCAGCCCATTACCGGCATATGGAAGAAAGAGCAGTAAGCACAGGGAAATATCTGCTTCTAAATCCAAAACGCAGCTATCTAACAGAACGGTTGTCAATGTGTGCACTCAACTTCCAGAGTTAAACCCTTGTGTGGATTCAGCGGTCTGCACACACGTTCTCTGCAGAGTCCCAAAACAGGCGTTTTCAGCCCATTGCAGGCTTATGGAAGAAACAGCAGTCAGCACAGGGAAATATCTGCTTCTAAATCGAAAACGCAGCTATGTAACAGAACGGTTGTCAATGTGTGCAATCAACTTCCAGAGTTAAACCCGTTTGTGGATTCAGAAGTCTGCAAACACTTTCTCTGCAGAGTCCCAAAACAGGCGTTTTCAGCCCATTACCGGCATGTGGAAGAAAGAGCAGCCAGCACAGGGAAATATCTGCTTCTAAATCCAAAACGCAGCTATCTAACAGAACGGTTGTCAATGTGTGCACTCAACTTCCAGAGTTAAACACGTGTGTGGATTCAGCAGTCTGCAAACACTTTCTCTGCAGAGTCCCAAAACAGGCGTTTTTAGCCCATTACCGGCATATGGAAGAAACAACAGTAAGCACAGGGAAATATCTGCTTCTAAATTCAAAACGCAGCTATCTAACAGAACGGTTGTCAATGTGTGCACTCAACTTCCAGAGTTAAACCCTTGTGTGGATTCAGCGGTCTGCACACACGTTCTCTGCAGAGTCCCAAAACAGGCGTTTTCAGCCCATTACAGACTTATGGAAGAAACAGCAGTCAGCACAGGGAAATATCTGCTTCTAAATCCAAAACACAGCTATGTAACAGAACGGTTGTCAATGTGTGCACTCAACTTCCAGAGTTAAACCCTTGTGTGGATTCAGCGGTCTGCACACACGTTCTCTGCAGAGTCCCAAAACAGGCGTTTTCAGCCCATTCCAGGCTTATGGAAGAAACAGCAGTCAGCACAGGGAAATATCTGCTTCTAAATCGAAAACGCAGCTATGTAACAGAACGGTTGTGAATGTGTGCAATCAACTTCCAGAGTTAAACCCGTTTGTGGATTCAGAAGTCTGCAAACACTTTCTCTGCAGAGTCCCAAAACAGGCGTTTTCAGCCCATTACCGGCATGTGGAAGAAAGAGCAGTCAGCACAGGGAAATATCTGCTTCTAAATCCAAAACGCAGCTATCTAACAGAACGGTTGTCAATGTGTGCACTCAACTTCCAGAGTTAAACCCGTGTGTGGATTCAGCAGTCTGCAAACACTTTCTCTGCAGAGTCCCAAAACAGGCGTTTTCAGCCCATTCCAGGCTTATGGAAGAAACAGCAGTCAGCACAGGGAAATATCTGCTTCTAAATCGAAAACGCAGCTATGTAACAGAACGGTTGTCAATGTGTGCAATCAACTTCCAGAGTTAAACCCGTTTGTGGATTCAGAAGTCTGCAAACACTTTCTCTGCAGAGTCCCAAAACAGGCGTTTTCAGCCCATTACCGGCATGTGGAAGAAAGAGCAGCCAGCACAGGGAAATATCTGCTTCTAAATCCAAAACGCAGCTATCTAACAGAACGGTTGTCAATGTGTGCACTCAACTTCCAGAGTTAAACACGTGTGTGGATTCAGCAGTCTGCAAACACTTTCTCTGCAGAGTCCCAAAACAGGCGTTTTTAGCCCATTACCGGCATATGGAAGAAACAACAGTAAGCACAGGGAAATATCTGCTTCTAAATTCAAAACGCAGCTATCTAACAGAACGGTTGTCAATGTGTGCACTCAACTTCCAGAGTTAAACCCTTGTGTGGATTCAGCGGTCTGCACACACGTTCTCTGCAGAGTCCCAAAACAGGCGTTTTCAGCCCATTACAGACTTATGGAAGAAACAGCAGTCAGCACAGGGAAATATCTGCTTCTAAATCCAAAACACAGCTATGTAACAGAACGGTTGTCAATGTGTGCACTCAACTTCCAGAGTTAAACCCTTGTGTGGATTCAGCGGTCTGCACACACGTTCTCTGCAGAGTCCCAAAACAGGCGTTTTCAGCCCATTCCAGGCTTATGGAAGAAACAGCAGTCAGCACAGGGAAATATCTGCTTCTAAATCGAAAACGCAGCTATGTAACAGAACGGTTGTGAATGTGTGCAATCAACTTCCAGAGTTAAACCCGTTTGTGGATTCAGAAGTCTGCAAACACTTTCTCTGCAGAGTCCCAAAACAGGCGTTTTCAGCCCATTACCGGCATGTGGAAGAAAGAGCAGTCAGCACAGGGAAATATCTGCTTCTAAATCCAAAACGCAGCTATCTAACAGAACGGTTGTCAATGTGTGCACTCAACTTCCAGAGTTAAACCCGTGTGTGGATTCAGCAGTCTGCAAACACTTTCTCTGCAGAGTCCCAAAACAGGCGTTTTCAGCCCATTACAGGCTTATGGAAGAAACAGCAGTCAGCACAGGGAAATATCTGCTTCTAAATACAAAACGCAGCTATGTAACAGAACGGTTGTCGATGTGTGCAATCAACTTCCAGAGTTAAACCCGTTTGTGGATTCAGCAGTCTTCAAACACTTTCTCTGCAGAGTCCCAAAACAGGCGTTTTCAGCCCATTACCGGCATATGGAAGAAACAGCAGTCAGCACAGGGAAATATCTGCTTCTAAATCCAAAACGCAGCTATCTAACAGAACGGTTGTCAATGTGTGCAATCAACTTCCAGAGTTAAACCCGTGTGCGGATACAGCAGTCTGCAAAAACTTTCTCTGCAGAGTCCCAAAACAGGCGTTTTCTGCCCATTACCGGCATATGGAAGAAACAGCAGTCAGCACAGGGAAATATCTGCTTCTAAATCCAAAACATAGCTATCTAACCGGACGGATGTCAATGTGTGCACTCAACTTCCAGAGTTAAACCCGTGTGTGGATTCAGCAGTCTGCAAACACTTTCTCTGCAGAGTCCCAAAACAGGCGTTTTCAGCCCATTACCGGTATATGGAAGAAACAAGAGTCAGCACAGGGAAATATCTGCTTCTAAATCCAAAACGCCGCTATCTAACAGAACGGTTGTCAATGTGTGCACTCAACTTCCAGAGTTAAACCCGTGTGTGGATTCGGCAGTCTGCAAACACTTTCTCTGCAGAGTCCCAAAACAGGCGTTTTCAGCCCATTACCGGCATATGGAAGAAACAGCAGTCAGCACAGGGAAATATCTGCTTCTAAATCCAAAACGCAGCTATCTAACAGAACGGTTGTCAATGTGTGCACTCAACTTCCAGTGTTAAACCCGTGTGTGGATTCAGCAGTCTGCAAACACGTTCTCTGCAGAGTCCCAAAACAGGCGTTTTCAGCCCATTACCGGCATATGGAAGAAACAGCAGTAAGCACAGGGAAATATCTGCTTCTAAATTCAAAACGCAGCTATCTAACAGAACGGTTGTCAATGTGTGCACTCAACTTCCAGAGTTAAACCCGTGTGTGGATTCAGCAGTCTGCAAACACTTTCTCTGCAGAGTCCCAAAACAGGCGTTTTCAGCCCATTACCGGCATATGGAAGAACCAGCAGTCAGCACAGGGAAATATCTGCTTCTAAATCCAAAACACAGCTTTCTAACAGAACGGTTGTCAATGTGTGCACTCAACTTCCAGAGTTAAACCCGTGTGTGGATTCAGCAGTCTGCAAACACTTTCTCTGCAGAGTCCCAAAACAGGTGTTTTCAGCCCATTACCGGCATATGGAAGAAACAGCAGTCAGCACAGGGAAATATCTGCTTCTAAATCCAAAACGCAGCTATCTAACAGAACGGTTGTCAATGTGTGCACTCAACTTCCAGAGTTAAACCCGTGTGTGGATTCAGCAGTCTGCAAACACTTTCTCTGCAGAGTCCCAAAACAGGCGTTTTCAGCCCATTATCGGCATATGGAAGAAACAGCAGTCAGCACAGGGAAATATCTGCTTCTAAATCCAAAACGCAGCTATCTAACAGAACGGTTGTCAATGTGTGCACTCAACTTCCAGAGTTAAACCCGTGTGTGGATTCAGCAGTCTGCAAACACTTTCTCTGCAGAGTCCCAAAACAGCGTTTTCAGCCCATTACCGGCATATGGAAGAAATAGCAGTAAGCACAGGGAAATATCTGCTTCTAAATACAAAACGCAGCTATCTAACAGAACGTTTGTCAATGTGTGCACTCAACTTCCAGAGGTAAACCCGTGTGTGGATTCAGCACGCTGCAAACACTTTCTCTGCAGAATCCCAAAACAGGCGTTTTCAGCCCATTACCGGCATATGGAAGAAACAGCAGTCAGCACTGGGAAATATCTGCTTCTAAATCCAAAACGCAGCTATCTAACAGAACGGTTGTCAAAGTCGGCACTCAACTTCCAGTGTTAAACCCGTGTGTGGATTCAGCAGTCTGCAAACACGTTCTCTGCAGAGTCCCAAAACAGGCGTTTTCAGCCCATTACCGGCATATGGAAGAAACAGCAGTCAGCACAGGGAAATATCTGCTTCTAAATCCAAAACGCAGCTATCTAACAGAACGGTTGTCAATGTGTGCACTCAACTTCCAGAGTTAAACCCGTGTGTGGATTCAGCAGTTTGCAAACACTTTCTCTGCAGAGTCCCAAAACAGGCGTTTTCAGCCCATTACCGGCATATGGAAGAAACAGCAGTAAGCACTGGGAAATATCTGCTTTAAATCCAAAACGCAGCTATCTAACAGAACGGTTGTCAATGTGTGCACTCAACTTCCAGAGTTAAACCCGTGTGTGGATTCAGCAGTCTGCAAACACTTTCTCTGCAGAGTCCCAAAACAGGCGTTTTCAGCCCATTACCGGCATATGGAAGAAACAGCAGTTAGACCAGGGAAATATCTGCTTCTAAATCCAAAACGCAGCTATCTAACAGAACGGTTGTCAATGTGTGCACTCAACTTCCAGAGTTAAACCCGTGTGTGGATTCAGCAGGCTGCAAACACTTCCTCTGCAGTCCCAAAACAGGCATTTTCAGCCCATTACCGGCATATGGAAGAAACAGCAGTCAGCACAGGGAAATATCTGCTTCTAATTCCAAAACGCAGCTATCTAACAGAACGGTTGTCAATGTGTGCACTCAACTTCCAGAGTTAAACCCGAGTGTGGATTCAGCAGTCTGCAAACACTTTCTCTGCAGAGTCCCAAAACAGGTGTTTTCAGCCCATTACCGGCATATGGAAGAAACAGCAGTAAGCACAGCTAAATATCTGCTTCTAAATCCAAAACGCAGCTATCTAACAGAACGGTTGTCAAAGTGTGCACTCAACTTCCAGAGTTAAACCCGTGTGTGGATTCAGCAGTCTGCAAACACTTTCTCTGCAGCGTCCCAAAACAGGCGTTTTCAGCCCATTACCGGCATAGGGAAGAAACAGCAGTCAGCACAGGGAAATATCTGCTTCTAAATCCAAAACGCAGCTATCTAACAGAACGGTTGTCAATGTGTGCACTCAACTACCGGAGTTAAACCCGTGTGTGGATTCAGCAGTCTGCAAACACTTTCTCTGCACAGTCCCAAAACAGGCGTTTTCAGCCCATTACCGGCATATGGAAGAACCAGCAGTCAGCACAGGGAAATATCTGCTTCTAAATCCAAAACGCAGCTTTCTAACAGAACGGTTGTCAATGTGTGCACTCAACTTCCAGAGTTAAACCCGTGTGTGGATTCAGCAGTCTGCAAACACTTTCTCTGCAGAGTCCCAAAACAGGCGTTTTCAGCCCAATACCGGCATATGGAAGAAACAGCAGTCAGCACAGGGAAATATCTGCTTCTAAATCCAAAACGCAGCTATCTAACAGAACGGTTGTCAATGTGTGCACTCAACTTCCAGAGTTAAACCCGTGTGTGGATTCAGCAGTCTGCAAACTCTTTCTCTGCAGAGTCCCAAAACAGGTGTTTTCAGCCCATTACCGGCATATGGAAGAAACAGCAGTCAGCACAGGGAAATATCTGCTTCTAAATCCAAAACGCAGCTATCTAACAGAACGGTTGTCAATGTGGGCACTCAACTTCCAGAGTTAAACACGTGTGTGGATTCAACAGGCTGCAAACACTTTCTCTGCAGAGTAAAAAAACAGGGGTTTTCAGCCCATTACCGGCATAAGGAAGAAACAGCAGTCTGCACAGGGAAATATCTGCTTCTAAATCCAAAACGCAGCTATCTAACAGAACGGTTGTCAATGTGTGCACTCAAATTCCAGAGTTAAACCCGTGTGTGGATTCAGCACTCTGCAAACACTTTCTCTGCAGAGTCCCCAAACAGGCGTTTTCAGCCCATTACCGGCATATGGAAGAAACAGCAGTCAGCACAGGGAAATATCTGCTTCTAAATCCAAAACGCAGCTATCTAACAGAACGGTTGTCAATGTGTGCACTCAACTTCCAGTGTTAAACCCGTGTGTGGATTCAGCAGTCTGCAAACACGTTCTCTGCAGAGTCCCAAAACAGGCGTTTTCAGCCCATTACCGGCATATGGAAGAAACAGCAGTAAGCACAGGGAAATATCTGCTTCTAAATTCAAAACGCAGCTATCTAACAGAACGGTTGTCAATGTGTGCACTCAACTTCCAGAGTTAAACCCGTGTGTGGATTCAGCAGTCTGCAAACACTTTCTCTGCAGAGTCCCAAAACAGGCGTTTTCAGCCCATTACCGGCATATGGAAGAACCAGCAGTCAGCACAGGGAAATATCTGCTTCTAAATCCAAAACACAGCTTTCTAACAGAACGGTTGTCAATGTGTGCACTCAACTTCCAGAGTTAAACCCATGTGTGGATTCAGCAGTCTGCAAACACTTTCTCTGCAGAGTCCCAAAACAGGTGTTTTCAGCCCATTACCGGCATATGGAAGAAACAGCAGTCAGCACAGGGAAATATCTGCTTCTAAATCCAAAACGCAGCTATCTAACAGAACGGTTGTCAATGTGTGCACTCAACTTCCAGAGTTAAACCCGTGTGTGGATTCAGCAGTCTGCAAACACTTTCTCTGCAGAGTCCCAAAACAGGCGTTTTCAGCCCATTCCAGGCTTATGGAAGAAACAGCAGTCAGCACAGGGAAATATCTGCTTCTAAATCGAAAACGCAGCTATGTAACAGAACGGTTGTCAATGTGTGCAATCAACTTCCAGAGTTAAACCCGTTTGTGGATTCAGAAGTCTGCAAACACTTTCTCTGCAGAGTCCCAAAACAGGCGTTTTCAGCCCATTACCGGCATGTGGAAGAAAGAGCAGCCAGCACAGGGAAATATCTGCTTCTAAATCCAAAACGCAGCTATCTAACAGAACGGTTGTCAATGTGTGCACTCAACTTCCAGAGTTAAACACGTGTGTGGATTCAGCAGTCTGCAAACACTTTCTCTGCAGAGTCCCAAAACAGGCGTTTTTAGCCCATTACCGGCATATGGAAGAAACAACAGTAAGCACAGGGAAATATCTGCTTCTAAATTCAAAACGCAGCTATCTAACAGAACGGTTGTCAATGTGTGCACTCAACTTCCAGAGTTAAACCCTTGTGTGGATTCAGCGGTCTGCACACACGTTCTCTGCAGAGTCCCAAAACAGGCGTTTTCAGCCCATTACAGACTTATGGAAGAAACAGCAGTCAGCACAGGGAAATATCTGCTTCTAAATCCAAAACACAGCTATGTAACAGAACGGTTGTCAATGTGTGCACTCAACTTCCAGAGTTAAACCCTTGTGTGGATTCAGCGGTCTGCACACACGTTCTCTGCAGAGTCCCAAAACAGGCGTTTTCAGCCCATTCCAGGCTTATGGAAGAAACAGCAGTCAGCACAGGGAAATATCTGCTTCTAAATCGAAAACGCAGCTATGTAACTGAACGGTTGTGAATGTGTGCAATCAACTTCCAGAGTTAAACCCGTTTGTGGATTCAGAAGTCTGCAAACACTTTCTCTGCAGAGTCCCAAAACAGGCGTTTTCAGCCCATTACCGGCATGTGGAAGAAAGAGCAGTCAGCACAGGGAAATATCTGCTTCTAAATCCAAAACGCAGCTATCTAACAGAACGGTTGTCAATGTGTGCACTCAACTTCCAGAGTTAAACCCGTGTGTGGATTCAGCAGTCTGCAAACACTTTCTCTGCAGAGTCCCAAAACAGGCGTTTTCAGCCCATTACAGGCTTATGGAAGAAACAGCAGTCAGCACAGGGAAATATCTGCTTCTAAATACAAAACGCAGCTATGTAACAGAACGGTTGTCGATGTGTGCAATCAACTTCCAGAGTTAAACCCGTTTGTGGATTCAGCAGTCTTCAAACACTTTCTCTGCAGAGTCCCAAAACAGGCGTTTTCAGCCCATTACCGGCATATGGAAGAAACAGCAGTCAGCACAGGGAAATATCTGCTTCTAAATCCAAAACATAGCTATCTAACCGGACGGATGTCAATGTGTGCACTCAACTTCCAGAGTTAAACCCGTGTGTGGATTCTGCAGTCTGCAAACACTTTCTCTGCAGAGTCCCAAAAGAGGCGTTTTCAGTCCATTACCGGTATATGGAAGAAACAAGAGTCAGCACAGGGAAATATCTGCTTCTAAATCCAAAACGCCGCTATCTAACAGAACGGTTGTCAATGTGTGCACTCAACTTCCAGAGTTAAACCCGTGTGTGGATTCGGCAGTCTGCAAACACTTTCTCTGCAGAGTCCCAAAATAGGCGTTTTCAGCCCATTACCGGCATA
Source organism: Aotus nancymaae (assembly GCF_030222135.1). Lineage (NCBI taxonomy): Eukaryota > Metazoa > Chordata > Mammalia > Primates > Aotidae > Aotus > Aotus nancymaae. The sequence goes on from NW_026988977.1 coordinate 193,784, forward strand.
TGGAAGAAACAGCAGTCAGCACAGGGAAATATCTGCTTCTAAATCCAAAACGCAGCTATCTCACAGAACGGTTGTCAATGTGTGCACTCAACTTCCAGTGTTAAACCCGTGTGTGGATTCAGCAGTCTGCAAACACGTTCTCTGCAGAGTCCCAAAACAGGCGTTTTCAGCCCATTACCGGCATATGGAAGAAACAGCAGTAAGCACAGGGAAATATCTGCTTCTAAATTCAAAACGCAGCTATCTAACAGAACGGTTGTCAATGTGTGCACTCAACTTCCAGAGTTAAACCCGTGTGTGGATTCAGCAGTCTGCAAACACTTTCTCTGCAGAGTCCCAAAACAGGCGTTTTCAGCCCATTACCGGCATATGGAAGAACCAGCAGTCAGCACAGGGAAATATCTGCTTCTAAATCCAAAACACAGCTTTCTAACAGAACGGTTGTCAATGTGTGCACTCAACTTCCAGAGTTAAACCCGTGTGTGGATTCAGCAGTCTGCAAACACTTTCTCTGCAGAGTCCCAAAACAGGTGTTTTCAGCCCATTACCGGCATATGGAAGAAACAGCAGTCAGCACAGGGAAATATCTGCTTCTAAATCCAAAACGCAGCTATCTAACAGAACGGTTGTCAATGTGTGCACTCAACTTCCAGAGTTAAACCCGTGTGTGGATTCAGCAGTCTGCAAACACTTTCTCTGCAGAGTCCCAAAACAGGCGTTTTCAGCCCATTATCGGCATATGGAAGAAACAGCAGTCAGCACAGGGAAATATCTGCTTCTAAATCCAAAACGCAGCTATCTAACAGAACGGTTGTCAATGTGTGCACTCAACTTCCAGAGTTAAACCCGTGTGTGGATTCAGCAGTCTGCAAACACTTTCTCTGCAGAGTCCCAAAACAGCGTTTTCAGCCCATTACCGGCATATGGAAGAAATAGCAGTAAGCACAGGGAAATATCTGCTTCTAAATACAAAACGCAGCTATCTAACAGAACGTTTGTCAATGTGTGCACTCAACTTCCAGAGGTAAACCCGTGTGTGGATTCAGCACGCTGCAAACACTTTCTCTGCAGAATCCCAAAACAGGCGTTTTCAGCCCATTACCGGCATATGGAAGAAACAGCAGTCAGCACTGGGAAATATCTGCTTCTAAATCCAAAACGCAGCTATCTAACAGAACGGTTGTCAAAGTCGGCACTCAACTTCCAGTGTTAAACCCGTGTGTGGATTCAGCAGTCTGCAAACACGTTCTCTGCAGAGTCCCAAAACAGGCGTTTTCAGCCCATTACCGGCATATGGAAGAAACAGCAGTCAGCACAGGGAAATATCTGCTTCTAAATCCAAAACGCAGCTATCTAACAGAACGGTTGTCAATGTGTGCACTCAACTTCCAGAGTTAAACCCGTGTGTGGATTCAGCAGTTTGCAAACACTTTCTCTGCAGAGTCCCAAAACAGGCGTTTTCAGCCCATTACCGGCATATGGAAGAAACAGCAGTAAGCACTGGGAAATATCTGCTTTAAATCCAAAACGCAGCTATCTAACAGAACGGTTGTCAATGTGTGCACTCAACTTCCAGAGTTAAACCCGTGTGTGGATTCAGCAGTCTGCAAACACTTTCTCTGCAGAGTCCCAAAACAGGCGTTTTCAGCCCATTACCGGCATATGGAAGAAACAGCAGTTAGACCAGGGAAATATCTGCTTCTAAATCCAAAACGCAGCTATCTAACAGAACGGTTGTCAATGTGTGCACTCAACTTCCAGAGTTAAACCCGTGTGTGGATTCAGCAGGCTGCAAACACTTCCTCTGCAGTCCCAAAACAGGCATTTTCAGCCCATTACCGGCATATGGAAGAAACAGCAGTCAGCACAGGGAAATATCTGCTTCTAATTCCAAAACGCAGCTATCTAACAGAACGGTTGTCAATGTGTGCACTCAACTTCCAGAGTTAAACCCGAGTGTGGATTCAGCAGTCTGCAAACACTTTCTCTGCAGCGTCCCAAAACAGGCGTTTTCAGCCCATTACCGGCATAGGGAAGAAACAGCAGTCAGCACAGGGAAATATCTGCTTCTAAATCCAAAACGCAGCTATCTAACAGAACGGTTGTCAATGTGTGCACTCAACTACCGGAGTTAAACCCGTGTGTGGATTCAGCAGTCTGCAAACACTTTCTCTGCACAGTCCCAAAACAGGCCTTTTCAGCCCATTACCGGCATATGGAAGAAACAGCAGTCAGCACAGGGAAATATCTGCTTCTAAATCCAAAACGCAGCTATCTAACAGAACGGTTGTCAATGTGTGCACTCAACTTCCAGAGTTAAACCCGTGTGTGGATTCAGCAGTCTGCAAACACTTTCTCTGCAGAGTCCCAAAACAGGCGTTTTCAGCCCATTACCGGCATATGGAAGAACCAGCAGTCAGCACAGGGAAATATCTGCTTCTAAATCCAAAACGCAGCTTTCTATCAGAACGGTTGTCAATGTGTGCACTCAACTTCCAGAGTTAAACCCGTGTGTGGATTCAGCAGTCTGCAAACACTTTCTCTGCAGAGTCCCAAAACAGGCGTTTTCAGCCCAATACCGGCATATGGAAGAAACAGCAGTCAGCACAGGGAAATATCTGCTTCTAAATCCAAAACGCAGCTATCTAACAGAACGGTTGTCAATGTGTGCACTCAACTTCCAGAGTTAAACCCGTGTGTGGATTCAGCAGTCTGCAAACTCTTTCTCTGCAGAGTCCCAAAACAGGTGTTTTCAGCCCATTACCGGCATATGGAAGAAACAGCAGTCAGCACAGGGAAATATCTGCTTCTAAATCCAAAACGCAGCTATCTAACAGAACGGTTGTCAATGTGGGCACTCAACTTCCAGAGTTAAACACGTGTGTGGATTCAACAGGCTGCAAACACTTTCTCTGCAGAGTAAAAAAACAGGGGTTTTCAGCCCATTACCGGCATAAGGAAGAAACAGCAGTCTGCACAGGGAAATATCTGCTTCTAAATCCAAAACGCAGCTATCTAACAGAACGGTTGTCAATGTGTGCACTCAAATTCCAGAGTTAAACCCGTGTGTGGATTCAGCACTCTGCAAACACTTTCTCTGCAGAGTCCCCAAACAGGCGTTTTCAGCCCATTACCGGCATATGGAAGAAACAGCAGTCAGCACAGGGAAATATCTGCTTCTAAATCCAAAACGCAGCTATCTAACAGAACGGTTGTCAATGTGTGCACTCAACTTCCAGAGTTAAACACGTGTGTGGATTCAGCAGTCTGCAAACACTTTCTCTGCAGAGTCCCAAAACAGGCGTTTTCAGCCCATTACCGGCATATGGAAGAAACAGCAGTCAGCACAGGGAAATATCTGCTTCTAAATCCAAAACGCAGCTATCTAACAGAACGGTTGTCAATGTGTGCACTCAACTTCCAGAGTTAAACCCGTGTGTGGATTCAGCAGTCTGCAAACACTTTCTCTGCAGAGTCGCAAAACAGGCATTTTTAGTCCATTACCGGCATATGGAAGAAACAGCAGTCAGCACAGGGAAATATCTGCTTCTAAATACAAAACGCAGCTATCTAACAGAACGGTTGTCAATGTGTGCACTCAACTTCCAGAGTTAAACACGTGTGTGGATTCAGCAGTCTGCAAACACTTTCTCTGCAGAGTCCCAAAACAGGCGTTTTTAGCCCATTACCGGCATATGGAAGAAACAGCAGTAAGCACAGGGAAATATCTGCTTCTAAATCCAAAACGCAGCTATCTAACAGAACGGTTGTCAATGTGTGCACTCAACTTCCAGAGTTAAACCCTTGTGTGGATTCAGCGGTCTGCACACGCGTTCTCTGCAGAGTCCCAAAACAGACGTTTTCAGCCCATTACAGGCTTATGGAAGAAACAGCAGTCAGCACAGGGAAATATCTGCTTCTAAATCCAAAACGCAGCTATCTAACAGAGCGGTTGTCAATGTGTGCACTCAACTTCCAGAGTTAAACCCGTGTGTGGATTCAGCAGTCTGCAAACACTTTCTCTGCAGAGTCCCAAAACAGGCGTTTTCAGCCCATTACAGGCTTATGGAAGAAACAGCAGTCAGCACAGGGAAATATCTGCTTCTAAATCCAAAACGCAGCTATGTAACAGAACGGTTGTCAATGTGTGCAATCAACTTCCAGAGTTAAACCCGTTTGTGGATTCAGCAGTCTTCAAACACTTTCTCTGCAGAGTCCCAAAACAGGCGTTTTCAGCCCATTACCGGCATATGGAAGAAACAGCAGTCAGCACAGGGAAATATCTGCTTCTAAATCCAAAACGCAGCTATATAACAGAACGGTTGTCAATGTGTGCACTCAACTTCCAGAGTTAAACCCGTGTGTGGATTCAGCAGTCTGCAAACACTTTCTCTGCAGAGTCCCAAAAGAGGCGTTTTCAGCCCATTACCGGTATATGGAAGAAACAAGAGTCAGCACAGGGAAATATCTGCTTCTAAATCCAAAACGCCGCTATCTAACAGAACGGTTGTCAATGTGTGCACTCAACTTCCAGAGTTAAACCTGTGTGTGGATTCGGCAGTCTGCAAACACTTTCTCTGCAGAGTCCCAAAACAGGCGTTTTCAGCCCTTTACCGGCATATGGAAGAAACAGCAGTCAGCACAGGGAAATATCTGGTTCTAAATCCAAAACGCAGCTATCTAACAGAACGGTTGTCAATGTGTGCACTCAACTTCCAGTGTTAAACCCATGTGTGGATTCAGCAATCTGCAAACACGTTCTCTGCAGAGTCCCAAAACAGGCGTTTTCAGCCCATTACCGGCATATGGAAGAAACAGCAGTATGCACAGGGAAATATCTGCTTCTAAATCCAAAACGCAGCTATCTAACAGAACGGTTGTCAATGTGTGCACTCAACTTCCAGAGTTAAACTCGTGTGTGGATTCAGCAGGTTGCAAACACTTCCTCTGCAGTCCCAAAACAGGCATTTTCAGCCCATTACCGGCATAGGGAAGAAACAGCAGTCAGCACAGGGAAATATCTGCTTCTAATTCCAAAACGCAGCTATCTAACAGAACGGTTGTCAATGTGTGCACTCAACTTCCAGAGTTAAACCCGAGTGTGGATTCAGCAGTTTGCAAACACTTTCTCTGCAGACTCCCAAAACAGGTGTTTTCAGCCCATTACCGGCATATGGAAGAAACAGCAGTAAGCACAGCTAAATATCTGCTTCTAAATCCAAAACGCAGCTATCTAACAGAACGGTTGTCAAAGTGTGCACTCAACTTCCAGAGTTAAACCCGTGTGTGGATTCAGCAGTCTGCAAACACTTTCTCTGCAGAGTCCCAAAACAGGCGTTTTCAGCCCATTACCGGCATATGGAAGAAACAGCAGTCAGCACAGGGAAATATCTGCTTCTATATCCAAAACGCAGCTATCTAACAGAACGGTTGTCAATGTGTGCACTCAACTTCCAGAGTTAAACCCGTGTGTGGATTCAGCAGTCTGCAAACACTTTCTCTGCAGAGTCCCAAAACAGGCGTTTTCAGCCCATTACCGGCATAGGGAAGAAACAGCAGTCAGCACAGGGAAATATCTGCTTCTAAATCCAAAACGCAGCTATCTAACAGAACGGTTGTCAATGTGTGCACTCAACTACCAGAGTTAAACCCATGTGTGGATTCAGCAGTCTGCAAACACTTTCTGTGCACAGTCCCAAAACAGGCCTTTTCAGCCCATTACCGGCATATGGAAGAAACAGCAGTCAGCACAGGGAAATATCTGCTTCTAAATCCGAAACGCAGCTATCTAACAGAACGGTTGTCAATGTGTGCACTCAACTTTCAGAATTAAACCCGTGTGTGGATTCAGCAGTCTGCAAACACTTTCTCTGCAGAGTCCCAAAACAGGCGTTTTCAGCCCATTACCGGCATATGGAAGAACCAGCAGTCAGCACAGGGAAATATCTGCTTCTAAATCCAAAACGCAGCTTTCTAACAGAACGGTTGTCAATGTGTGCACTCAACTTCCAGAGTTAAACCCGTGTGTGGATTCAGAAGTCTGCAAACACTTTCTCTGCAGAGTCCCAAAACAGGCGTTTTCAGCCCATTACCGGCATATGGAAGAAACAGCAGTCAGCACAGGGAAATATCTGCTTCTAAATCCAAAACGCAGCTATATAACAGAACGGTTGTCAATGTGCACACTCAACTTCCAGAGTTAAACCCGTGTGTGGATTCAGCAGTCTGCAAACTCTTTCTCTGCAGAGTCCCAAAACAGGCGTTTTCAGCCCGTTACCCGCATATGGAAGAAACAGCACTAAGTACAGGGAAATATCTGCTTCTAAATACAAAACGCATCTATCTAACAGAACGGTTGTCAATGTGTGCACTCAATTCCAGAGTTAAACACGTGTGTGGATTCAGCAGTCTGCAAACACTTTCTCTGCAGAGTCCCAAAACAGGCGTTTTCAGCCCATTACCGGCATATGGAAGAAACAGCAGTCAGCACAGGGAAATATCTGCTTCTAAATCCAAAACGCAGCTATCTAACAGAACGGTTGTCAATGTGGGCACTCAACTTCCAGAGTTAAACACGTGTGTGGATTCAGCAGGCTGCAAACACTTTCTCTGCAGAGTCCCAAAACAGGCGTTTTCAGCCCATTACCGGCCTATGGAAGAAACAGCATTAAGCACAGTTAAATATCTGCTTCTAAATCCAAAACGCAGCTATCTAACAGAACGGTTGTCAATGTGTGCACTCAACTTCCAGAGTTAAACCCGTGTGTGGATTCAGCAGTCTGCAAACACTTTCTCTGCAGAGTAATAAAACAATGGTTTTCAGCCCATTACCGGCATAAGGAAGAAACAGCAGTCAGCACAGGGAAATATCTGCTTCTAAATCCAAAACGCAGCTATCTAACAAAACGGTTGTCAATGTGTGCACTCAACTTCCAGAGTTAAACCCGTGTGTGGATTCAGCAGTCTGCAAACACTTTCTCTGCAGAGTCCCAACACAGGCGTTTTCAGCCCATTACCAGCATATGGAAGAACCAGCAGTCAGCCCAGGGAAATATCTGCTTCTAAATCCAAAACACAGCTTTGTAACAGAACGATTGTCAATGTGTACAATCAACTTCCTGAGTTAAACCCGTGTGTGGATTCAGCAGTTTGAAAACACTTTCTCTGCAGAGTCCCAAAACAGGCGTTTTCAGCCCATTACCGGCATATGGAAGAAACAGCAGTAAGCTCAGGGAAATATCTGCTTCTAAATCCAAAACGCAGCTATCTAACAGAAAGGTTCTCAATGTTGGCACTCAACTTCCAGAGTTCAACCCATGTGTGGATTCAACAGTCTGAAAACACTTTCTCTGCAGAGTCCCAAAACAGGTGTTTTCAGCCCATTACCGGCATATGGAAGAAACAGCAGTAAGTACAGGGAAATATCTGCTTCTAAATCCAAAATGCAGCTATCTAACAGAACGGTTGTCAATGTGTGCACTCAACTTCCAGAGTTAAACCCGTGTGTGGATTCAGCAGTCTGCAAACACTTTCTCTGCAGAGTCCCAAAACAGGTGTTTTCAGCCCATTACCGGCATATGGAAGAAACAGCAGTAAGCACAGGGAAATATCTGCTTCTAAATCCAAAACGCAGCTATCTAACAGAATGGTTGTCAATGTGTGCACTCAACTACCAGAGTTAAACCCGTGTGTGGATTCAGCAGGCTGCAAACACTTTCTCTGCAGAGTCCCAAAACAGGCGTTTTCAGCCCATTACGGGCATATGGAAGAAACAGCAGTCAGCACAGGGAAATATCTGCTTCTAAATCAAAAACGCAGCTATCTAACAGAACGGTTGTCAATGTGTGCACTCAACTTCCAGAGTTAAACCCGTGTGTGGTTTCAGCAGTCTGCAAACAGTTTCTCTGCAGAGTCCCAAAACAGGCGTTTTCAGCCCATTACCGGCATATGGAAGAAACAGCAGTCAGCACAGGGAAATATCTGCTTCTAAATACAAAACGCAGCTATCTAACAAAACGGTTGTCAATGTGTGCACTCAACTTCCAGAGTTAAACCCGTGTGTGGATTCAGCAGTCTGCAAACACTTTCTCTGCAGAGTCCCAAAACAGGCGTTTTCAGCCCATTACCGGCATAAGGAAGAAAAAGCAGTCAGCACAGGGAAATATCTGCTTCTAAATCCAAAACACAGCTATCTAACAGAACGGTTGTCAATGTGTGCACTCAACTTCCAGAGTTAAACCCGTGTGTGGATTCAGCAGTCTGCAAACACTTTCTCTGCAGAGTCCCAAAACAGGCGTTTTCAGCCCATTACCGGCATATGGAAGAAACAGCAGTCAGCACAGGGAAATATCTGCTTCTAAATCCAAAACGCAGCTATCTAACAGAACGGTTGTCAATGTGTGCACTCAACTTCCAGAGTTAAACCCGTGTGTGGATTCAGCAGTCTGCAAACACTTTCTCTGCAGAGTCACAAAACAGGCGTTTTTAGCCCATTACCGGCATATGGAAGAAACAGCAGTCAGCACAGGGAAATATCTGCTTCTAAATCCAAAACGCAGCTATCTAACAGAACGGTTGTCAATGTGTGCATTCCACTTCCAGAGTTAAACCCGTGTGTGGATTCAGCAGTCTGCAAACACTTTCTCTGCAGAGTCCCAAAAGAGGCGTTTTCAGCCCATTACCATCATATGGAAGAAACAGCAGTCAGCACAGGGAAATATCTGCTTCTAAATCCAAAACGCAGCTATCTAACAGAACGGTTGTCAATGTGTGCACTCAATTTCCAGAGTTAAACCCGTGTGTGGATTCAGCAGTCTGCAAACTCTTTCTCTGCAGAGTCCCAAAACAGGCGTTTTCAGCCCATTACCGGCATATGGAAGAAACAGCACTAAGTACAGGGAAATATCTGCTTCTAAATACAAAACGCATCTATCTAACAGAACGGTTGTCAATGTGTGCACTCAATTCCAGAGTTAAACACGTGTGTGGATTCAGCAGTCTGCAAACACTTTCTCTGCAGAGTCCCAAAACAGGCGTTTTCAGCCCATTACCGGCATGTGGAAGAAACAGCAGTCAGCACAGGGAAATATCTGCTTCTAAATCCAAAACGCAGCTATCTAACAGAACGGTTGTCAATGTGTGCACTCAATTTCCAGAGTTAAACACGTGTGTGGATTCAGCAGTCTGCAAACACTTTCTCTGCAGAGTCCCAAAACAGGCGTTTTCATCCCATTACCGGTATATGGAAGAAACAGCAGTCAGCACAGGGAAATATCTGTTCTAAATCCAAAACGCAGCTATCTAACAGAACGGTTGTCAATGTGTGCACTCAATTCCAGAGTTAAACACGTGTGTGGATTCAGCAGTCTGCAAACACTTGCTCTGCAGAGTCCCAATACAGGCGTTTTCAGCCCATTACCGGCATATGGAAGAAACAGCAGTCAGCCCAGGGAAATATCTGCTTCTAAATCCAAAACGCAGCTATCTAACAGAACGGCTGTCAATGCGTGCACTCAACTTCAAGATTTAAACCTGTGTGTGTATTCAGCAGTCTGCAAACACTTTCTCTGCAGAGTCCCAAAACAGGCGTTTTCAGCCCAATACCGGCATATGGAAGAAACAGCAGTAAGCACAGGGAAATATCTGCTTCTAAATCCAAAACACAGCTATGTAACAGAACGGTTGTCAATGTGTGCACTCACCTTCCAGAGTTAAACCCTTCTGTGGATTCAGCAGTCTGCACACACTTTCTCTGCAGAGTCCCAAAACAGGCGTTTTCACCCATTACAGGCATATGGAAGAAACAGCAGTCAGCACAGGGAAATATCTGCTTCTAAATCCAAAACGCAGCTATCTAACAGAACGGTTGTCAATGTGTGCACTCAACTTCCAGAGTTAAACCCGTGTGTGGATTCAGCAGTCTGCAAACACTTTCTCTGCAGAGTCCCAAAACAGGCGTTTTCAGCCCATTACAGGCTTATGGAAGAAACAGCAGTCAGCACAGGGAAATATCTGCTTCTAAATCGAAAACGCAGCTTTGTAACAGAACGGTTGTCAATGTGTGCAATCAACTTCCAGAGTGAAACCCGTTTGTGGATTCAGAAGTCTGCAAACACTTTCTCTGCAGAGTCCCAAAACAGGCGTTTTTAGCCCATTACCGGCATATGGAAGAAACAGCAGTAAGCACAGGGAAATATCTGCTTCTAAATTCAAAACGCAGCTATCTAACAGAACGGTTGTCAATGTGTGCACTCAACTTACAGAGTTAAACCCTTGTGTGGATTCAGCGGTCTGCACACACGTTCTCTGCAGAGTCCCAAAACAGGCGTTTTCAGCCCGTTACCGGCATACGGAAGAAACAGCAGTAAGCACAGGGAAATATCTGCTTCTAAATCCAAAACGCAGCTATCTAACAGAACGGTTGTCAATGTGTGCACTCAACTTCCAGAGTTAAACCCGTGTGCGGATACAGCAGTCTGCAAACACTTTCTCTGCAGAGTCCCAAAACAGGCGTTTTCTGCCCATTACCGGCATATGGAAGAAACAGCAGTCAGCACAGGGAAATATCTGCTTCTACATCCAAAACATAGCTATCTAACAGGACGGATGTCAATGTGTGCACTCAACTTCCAGAGTTAAACCCGTGTGTGGATTCAGCAGTCTGCAAACACTTTCTCTGCAGAGTCCCAAAAGAGGCGTTTTCAGCCCATTACCGGTATATGGAAGAAACAAGAGTCAGCACAGGGAAATATCTGCTTCTAAATCCAAAACGCAGCTATCTAACAGAACGGTTGTCAATGTGTGCACTCAACTTCCAGAGTTAAACCCGTGTGTGGTTTCAGCAGTCTGCAAACAGTTTCTCTGCAGAGTCCCAAAACAGGCGTTTTCAGCCCATTACCGGCATATGGAAGAAACAGCAGTCAGCACAGGGAAATATCTGCTTCTAAATACAAAACGCAGCTATCTAACAGAACGATTGTCAATGTGTGCAATCAACTTCCAGAGTTAAACCCGTGTGTGGATTCAGCAGTCTGCAAACACTTTCTCTGCAGAGTCCCAAAACAGGCGTTTTCAGCCCATTACCGGCATATGGAAGAAACAGAAGTTAGCACAGGGAAATATCTGCTTCTAAATCCAAAACGCAGCTATCTAACAGAACGGTTGTCAATGTGTGCACTCAACTTCCAGAGTTAAACCCGTGTGTGGATTCAGCAGTCTGCAAACACTTTTTCTGCAGAGTCCCAAAACAGGCGTTTTCAGCCCATTACCGGCATAAGGAAGAAAAAGCAGTCAGCACAGGGGAATATCTGCTTCTAAATCCAAAACACAGCTCTCTAACAGAACGGTTGTCAATGTGTGCACTCAACTTCCAGAGTTAAACCCGTGTGTGGATTCAGCAGTCTGCAAACACTTTCTCTGCAGAGTCCCAAAACAGGCGTTTTCAGTCCATTACCGGCATATGGAAGAAACAGCAGTAAGCAGAGGGAAATATCTGCATCTAAATCCAAAACGCAGCTATCTAACAGAACGGTTGTCAATGTGTGCACTCAACTTCCAGAGTTAAACCCGTGCGTGGATTCAGCAGTCTGCAAACACTTTCTCTGCAGAGTCCCAAAACAGGCGTTTTCAGCCCATTACCGGGATATGGAAGAAACAGCAGTCAGCTCAGGGAAATATCCGCTTCTAAATCCAAAACGCAGCTATCTAACAGAACGGTTGTCAATGTGTGCACTGAACTTCCGGAGTTAAACACGTGTGTGGTTTCAGCAGTCTGCAAACACTTTCTCTGCAGAGTCCCAAAACAGGCGTTTTCAGCCCATTACCGGCATATGGAACAAACAGCAGTCAGCAAAGGGAAATATCTGCTTCTAAATCCAAAACGCAGCTATCTAACAGAACGGTTGTCAATGTGTGCACTCAACTTCCAGAGTTAAACACGTGTGTGGATTCACCAGTCTGCAAACACTTTCTCTGCAGAGTCCCAAAACAGGCGTTTTCCGCCCGTTACCAGCATATGGAAGAAACAGCAGTCAGCACAGGGAAATATCTGCTTCTAAATCCAAAATGCAGCTATCTAACAGAACGGTTGTCATTGTGTGCACTCAACTTACGGAGTTAAAACCGTGTGTGGATTCAGCAGTCAGCAAAACACGTTCTCTGCAGAGTCCCAAAACAGGCGTTTTCAGCCCATTACCGACATATGGAAGAAAGAGTAGTAAGCACAGGGAAATATCTGCTTCTAAATCCAAAACGCAGATATCTAACAGAACGGCTGTCAATGCGTGCACTCAACTTCAAGAGTTAAACCCGTGTGTGGATTCAGCAGTCTGCAAACACGTTATCTGCAGAGTCCCAAAACAGGCGTTTTCAGCCCATTACCGGCATATGGAAGAAACAGCAGTAAGCACAGTTAAATATCTGCTTCTAAATCCAAAACACAGCTATCTAACAGAACGGTTGTCAATGTGTGCACTCAACTTCCAGAGTTAAACCCGTGTGTGGATTCAGCAGTCTGCAAACACTTTCTCTGCAGAGTAACAAAACAGGGGTTTTCAGCCCATTACTGGCATAGGGAAGAAACAGCAGTCAGCACAGGGGAATATCTGCTTCTAAATCCAAAACGCAGCTATCTAACAGAATGGTTGTCAATGTGTGCACTCAACTTCCAGAGATAAACCCGTGTGTGGATTCAGCAGTCTGCAAACACTTTCTCTGCAGAGACCCAAAACAGGCGTTTTCAGCCCATTACCGGCATATGGAAGAAACAGCAGTCAGCACAGGGAAATATCTGCTTCTAAATCCAAAACGCAGCTATCTAACAGAACGGTTGTCAATGTGTGCACTCAATTTCCAGAGTTAAACCCGTGTGTGGATTCAGCAGTCTGCAAACTCTTTCTCTGCAGAGTCCCAAAACAGGCGTTTTCAGCCCATTACCGGCATATGGAAGAAACAGCACTAAGTACAGGGAAATATCTGCTTCTAAATACAAAACGCATCTATCTAACAGAACGGTTGTCAATGTGTGCACTCAATTCCAGAGTTAAACACGTGTGTGGATTCAGCAGTCTGCAAACACTTTCTCTGCAGAGTCCCAAAACAGGCGTTTTCATCCCATTACCGGTATATGGAAGAAACAGCAGTCAGCACAGGGAAATACCTGTTCTAAATCCAAAACGCAGCTATCTAACAGAACGGTTGTCAATGTGTGCACTCAATTCCAGAGTTAAACACGTGTGTGGATTCAGCAGTCTGCAAACACTTTCTCTGCAGAGTCCCAAAACAGACGTTTTCAGCCCATTACCGGCATATGGAAGAAACAGCAGTCAGCCCAGGGAAATATCTGCTTCTAAATCCAAAACGCAGCTATCTAACAGAACGGCTGTCAATGCGTGCACTCAACTTCAAGATTTAAACCTGTGTGTGTATTCAGCAGTCTGCAAACACTTTCTCTGCAGAGTCCCAAAACAGGAGTTTTCAGCCCAATACCGGCATATGGAAGAAACAGCAGTAAGCACAGGGAAATATCTGCTTCTAAATCCAAAACACAGCTATGTAACAGAACGGTTGTCAATGTGTGCACTCAACTTCCAGAGTTAAACCCTTCTGTGGATTCAGCAGTCTGCACACACTTTCTCTGCAGAGTCCCAAAACAGGCGTTTTCACCCATTACAGGCATATGGAAGAAACAGCAGTCAGCACAGGGAAATATCTGCTTCTAAATCCAAAACTCAGCTATCTAACAGAACGGTTGACAATGTGTGCAATGAACTTCCAGAGTTAAACCAGTTTGTGGATTCCGCAGTCTGCAAACACTTTCTCTGCAGAGTCCCTAAACAGGCGTTTTCAGCCCATTACCGGCCATATGGAAGAAAGAGCAGTAAGCACAGGGAAATATCTGCTTCTAAATCCAAAACGCAGCTATCTAACAGAACGGTTGTCAATGTGTGCACTCAACTTCCAGAGTTAAACCCGGTGTGTGGATTCAGCAGTCTGCAAACACTTTTTCTGCAGAGTCCCAAAACAGGCGTTTTCAGCCCATTACCGGCATAAGGAAGAAAAAGCAGTCAGCACAGGGGAATATCTGCTTCTAAATCCAAAACACAGCTATCTAACAGAACGGTTGTCAATGTGTGCACTCAACTTCCAGAGTTAAACCCGTGTGTGGATTCAGCAGTCTGCAAACACTTTCTCTGCAGAGTCCCAAAACAGGCGTTTTCAGTCCATTACCGGCATATGGAAGAAACAGCAGTAAGCAGAGGGAAATATCTGCTTCTAAATCCAAAACGCAGCTATCTAACAGAACGGTTGTCAATGTGTGCACTCAACTTCCAGAGTTAAACCCGTGCGTGGATTCAGCAGTCTGCAAACACTTTCTCTGCAGAGTCCCAAAACAGGCGTTTTCAGCCCATTACCGGGATATGGAAGAAACAGCAGTCAGCTCAGGGAAATATCCGCTTCTAAATCCAAAACGCAGCTATCTAACAGAACGGTTGTCAATGTGTGCACTGAACTTCCGGAGTTAAACACGTGTGTGGTTTCAGCAGTCTGCAAACACTTTCTCTGCAGAGTCCCAAAACAAGCGTTTTCAGCCCATTACCGCATATGGAACAAACAGCAGTCAGCAAAGGGAAATATCTGCTTCTAAATCCAAAACGCAGCTATCTAACAGAACGGTTGTCAATGTGTGCACTCAACTTCCAGAGTTAAACACGTGTGTGGATTCACCAGTCTGCAAACACTTTCTCTGCAGAGTCCCAAAACAGGCGTTTTCCGCCCGTTACCAGCATATGGAAGAAACAGCAGTCAGCACAGGGAAATATCTGCTTCTAAATCCAAAATGCAGCTATCTAACAGAACGGTTGTCATTGTGTGCACTCAACTTACGGAGTTAAAACCGTGTGTGGATTCAGCAGTCAGCAAACACGTTCTCTGCAGAGTCCCAAAACAGGCGTTTTCAGCCCATTACCGACATATGGAAGAAAGAGTAGTAAGCACAGGGAAATATCTGCTTCTAAATCCAAAACGCAGATATCTAACAGAACGGCTGTCAATGCGTGCACTCAACTTCAAGAGTTAAACCCGTGTGTGGATTCAGCAGTCTGCAAACACGTTATCTGCAGAGTCCCAAAACAGGCGTTTTCAGCCCATTACCGGCATATGGAAGAAACAGCAGTAAGCACAGTTAAATATCTGCTTCTAAATCCAAAACACAGCTATCTAACAGAACGGTTGTCAATGTGTGCACTCAACTTCCAGAGTTAAACCCGTGTGTGGATTCAGCAGTCTGCAAACACTTTCTCTGCAGAGTAACAAAACAGGGGTTTTCAGCCCATTACTGGCATAGGGAAGAAACAGCAGTCAGCACAGGGGAATATCTGCTTCTAAATCCAAAACGCAGCTATCTAACAGAATGGTTGTCAATGTGTGCACTCAACTTCCAGAGATAAACCCGTGTGTGGATTCAGCAGTCTGCAAACACTTTCTCTGCAGAGACCCAAAACAGGCGTTTTCAGCCCATTACCGGCATATGGAAGAAACAGCAGTCAGCACAGGGAAATATCTGCTTCTAAATCCAAAACGCAGCTATCTAACAGAACGGTTGTCAATGTGTGCACTCAATTTCCAGAGTTAAACCCGTGTGTGGATTCAGCAGTCTGCAAACTCTTTCTCTGCAGAGTCCCAAAACAGGCGTTTTCAGCCCATTACCGGCATATGGAAGAAACAGCACTAAGTACAGGGAAATATCTGCTTCTAAATACAAAACGCATCTATCTAACAGAACGGTTGTCAATGTGTGCACTCAATTCCAGAGTTAAACACGTGTGTGGATTCAGCAGTCTGCAAACACTTTCTCTGCAGAGTCCCAAAACAGGCGTTTTCATCCCATTACCGGTATATGGAAGAAACAGCAGTCAGCACAGGGAAATACCTGTTCTAAATCCAAAACGCAGCTATCTAACAGAACGGTTGTCAATGTGTGCACTCAATTCCAGAGTTAAACACGTGTGTGGATTCAGCAGTCTGCAAACACTTTCTCTGCAGAGTCCCAAAACAGACGTTTTCAGCCCATTACCGGCATATGGAAGAAACAGCAGTCAGCCCAGGGAAATATCTGCTTCTAAATCCAAAACGCAGCTATCTAACAGAACGGCTGTCAATGCGTGCACTCAACTTCAAGATTTAAACCTGTGTGTGTATTCAGCAGTCTGCAAACACTTTCTCTGCAGAGTCCCAAAACAGGAGTTTTCAGCCCAATACCGGCATATGGAAGAAACAGCAGTAAGCACAGGGAAATATCTGCTTCTAAATCCAAAACACAGCTATGTAACAGAACGGTTGTCAATGTGTGCACTCAACTTCCAGAGTTAAACCCTTCTGTGGATTCAGCAGTCTGCACACACTTTCTCTGCAGAGTCCCAAAACAGGCGTTTTCACCCATTACAGGCATATGGAAGAAACAGCAGAGTCAGCACAGGGAAATATCTGCTTCTAAATCCAAAACTCAGCTATCTACAGAACGGTTGACAATGTGTGCAATGAACTTCCAGAGTTAAACCAGTTTGTGGATTCCGCAGTCTGCAAACACTTTCTCTGCAGAGTCCCTAAACAGGCGTTTTCAGCCCATTACCGGCATATGGAAGAAAGAGCAGTAAGCACAGGGAAATATCTGCTTCTAAATCCAAAACGCAGCTATCTAACAGAACGGTTGTCAATGTGTGCACTCAACTTCCACAGTTAAACCCGTGTGTGGATTCAGCAGTCTGCAAACACGTTCTCTGCAGAGTCCCAAAACAGGCGTTTTCAGCCCATTACCGGCATATGGAAGAGACAGCAGTCAGCACAGGGAATTATCAGCTTCTAAATCCAAAACGCAGCTATCTAACAGAACGGTTGTCAATGTTTGCACTCAACTACCAGAGTTAAACCTGTGTGTGGATTCAGCAGTCTGCAAACACTTTCTCTGCAGAGTCCCAAAACAGGCGTTCTCAGCCCATTACCGGCATATGGAAGAAACAGCAGTCAGCACAGGGAAATATCTGCTTCTAAATCCAAAACGCAGCTATCTAACAGAACGGTTGTCAATGTGTGCACTCAACTTCCAGAGTTAAACCGTGTGTGGATTCAGCAGTCTGCAAACACTTTCTCTGCAGAGTCCCAAAACAGGCATTTTCAGTCCATTACCGGCATATGGAAGAAACAGCAGTCAGCACAGGGAAATATCTGCTTCTAAATCCAAAACGCAGCTATCTAACAGAACGGTTGTCAATGTGTGCACTCAACTTCCAGAGTTAAACACGTGTGTGGATTCAGCAGTCTGCAAACACTTTCTCTGCAGAGTCCCAAAACAGGCGTTTTTAGCCCATTACCGGCATATGGAAGAAACAGCAGTAAGCACAGGGAAATATCTGCTTCTAAATTCAAAACGCAGCTATCTAACAGAACGGTTGTCAATGTGTGCACTCAACTTCCAGAGTTAAACCCTTGTGTGGATTCAGCGGTCTGCACACACGTTCTCTGCAGAGTCCCAAAACAGGCGTTTTCAGCCCATTACAGGCTTATGGAAGAAACAGCAGTCAGCACAGGGAAATATCTGCTTCTAAATCCAAAACACAGCTATGTAACAGAACGGTTGTCAATGTGTGTACTCAACTTCCAGAGTTAAACCCTTGTGTGGATTCAGCGGTCTGCACACACGTTCTCTGCAGAGTCCCAAAACAGGCGTTTTCAGCCCATTCCAGGCTTATGGAAGAAACAGCAGTCAGCACAGGGAAATATCTGCTTCTAAATCGAAAACGCAGCTATGTAACAGAACGGTTGTCAATGTGTGCAATCAACTTCCAGAGTTAAACCCGTTTGTGGATTCAGAAGTCTGCAAACACTTTCTCTGCAGAGTCCCAAAACAGGCGTTTTCAGCCCATTACCGGCATGTGGAAGAAAGAGCAGTCACCACAGGGAAATACCTGCTTCTAAATCCAAAACGCAGCTATCTAACAGAACGGTTGTCAATGTGTGCACTCAACTTCCAGAGTTAAACACGTGTGTGGATTCAGCAGTCTGCAAACATTTCTCTGCAGAGTCCCAAAACAGGCGTTTTTAGCCCATTACCGGCATATGGAAGAAACAGCAGTAAGCACAGGGAAATATCTGCTTCTAAATTCAAAACGCAGCTATCTACCCGAACGGTTGTCAATGTGTGCACTCAACTTCCAGAGTTAAACCCTTGTGTGGATTCAGCGGTCTGCACACACGTTCTCTGCAGAGTCCCAAAACAGGCGTTTTCAGCCCATTACAGGCTTATGGAAGAAACAGCAGTCAGCACAGGGAAATATCTGCTTCTAAATCCAAAACACAGCTATGTAACAGAACGGTTGTCAATGTGTGCACTCAACTTCCAGAGTTAAACCCTTGTGTGGATTCAGCGGTCTGCACACACGTTCTCTGCAGAGTCCCAAAACAGGCGTTTTCAGCCCATTCCAGGCTTATGGAAGAAACAGCAGTCAGCACAGGGAAATATCTGCTTCTAAATCGAAAACGCAGCTATGTAACAGAACGGTTGTCAATGTGTGCAATCAACTTCCAGAGTTAAACCCGTTTGTGGATTCAGAAGTCTGCAAACACTTTCTCTGCAGAGTCCCAAAACAGGCGTTTTCAGCCCATTACCGGCATGTGGAAGAAAGAGCAGTCAGCACAGGGAAATATCTGCTTCTAAATCCAAAACGCAGCTATCTAACAGAACGGTTGTCAATGTGTGCACTCAACTTCCAGAGTTAAACCCGTTTGTGGATTCAGAAGTCTGCAAACACTTTCTCTGCAGAGTCCCAAAACAGGCGTTTTCAGCCCATTACCGGCATGTGGAAGAAAGAGCAGTCAGCACAGGGAAATATCTGCTTCTAAATCCAAAACACAGCTATGTAACAGAACGGTTGTCAATGTGTGCACTCAACTTCCAGAGTTAAACCCTTGTGTGGATTCAGCGGTCTGCACACACGTTCTCTGCAGAGTCCCAAAACAGGCGTTTTCAGCCCATTGCAGGCTTATGGAAGAAACAGCAGTCAGCACAGGGAAATATCTGCTTCTAAATCGAAAACGCAGCTATGTAACAGAACGGTTGTCAATGTGTGCAATCAACTTCCAGAGTTAAACCCGTTTGTGGATTCAGAAGTCTGCAAACACTTTCTCTGCAGAGTCCCAAAACAGGCGTTTTCAGCCCATTACCGGCATGTGGAAGAAAGAGCAGTCAGCACAGGGAAATATCTGCTTCTAAATCCAAAACGCAGCTATCTAACAGAACGGTTGTCAATGTGTGCACTCAACTTCCAGAGTTAAACTCGTGTGTGGATTCAGCAGCCTGCAAACACTTTCTCTGCAGAG
The DNA here is from genome assembly GCF_030222135.1 of Aotus nancymaae. Lineage (NCBI taxonomy): Eukaryota > Metazoa > Chordata > Mammalia > Primates > Aotidae > Aotus > Aotus nancymaae. The sequence goes on from NW_026988977.1 coordinate 213,155, forward strand.
TCCCAAAACAGGCGTTTTCAGCCCATTACAGGCTTATGGAAGAAACAGCAGTCAGCACAGGGAAATATCTGCTTCTAAATCCAAAACGCAACTATCTAACAGAACGGTTGTCAATGTGTGCAATCAACTTCCAGAGTTAAACCAGTTTGTGGATTCCGCAGTCTGCAAACACTTTCTCTGCAGAGTCCCTAAACAGGCGTTTTCAGCCCCTTACCGGCATATGGAAGAAAGAGCAGTAAGCACAGGGAAATATCTGCTTCTAAATCCAAAACGCAGCTATCTAACAGAACGGTTGTCAATGTGTGCACTCAAGTTCCACAGTTAAACCCGTGTGTGGATTCAGCAGTCTGCAAACACGTTCTCTGCAGAGTCCCAAAACAGGCGTTTTCAGCCCATTACCGGCATATGGAAGAGACAGCAGTCAGCACAGGGAATTATCAGCTTCTAAATCCAAAACGCAGCTATATAACAGAACGGTTGTCAATGTGTGCACTCAACTACCAGAGTTAAACCTGTGTGTGGATTCAGCAGTCTGCAAACACTTTCTCTGCAGAGTCCCAAAACAGGCGTTCTCAGCCCATTACCGGCATATGGAAGAAACAGCAGTCAGCACAGGGAAATATCTGCTTCTAAATCCAAAACGCAGCTATCTAACAGAACGGTTGTCAATGTGTGCACTCAACTTCCAGAGTTAAACCCGTGTGTGGATTCAGCAGTCTGCAAACACTTTCTCTGCAGAGTCCCAAAACAGGCATTTTCAGTCCATTACCGGCATATGGAAGAAACAGCAGTCAGCACAGGGAAATATCTGCTTCTAAATCCAAAATGCAGCTATCTAACAGAACGGTTGTCAATGTTTGCACTCAACTTCCAGAGTTAAACACGTGTGTGGATTCAGCAGTCTGCAAACACTTTCTCTGCAGAGTCCCGAAACAGGCGTTTTTAGCCCATTACCGGCATATGGAAGAAACAGCAGTAAGCACAGGGAAATATCTGCTTCTAAATTCAAAACGCAGCTATCTAACAGAACGGTTGTCAATGTGTGCACTCAACTTCCAGAGTTAAACCCTTGTGTGGATTCAGCGGTCTGCACACACATTCTCTGCAGAGTCCCAAAACAGGCGTTTTCAGCCCATTACAGGCTTATGGAAGAAACAGCAGTCAGCACAGGGAAATATCTGCTTCTAAATCCAAAACACAGCTATGTAACAGAACGGTTGTCAATGTGTGCACTCAACTTCCAGAGTTAAACCCTTGTGTGGATTCAGCGGTCTGCACACACGTTCTCTGCAGAGTCCCAAAACAGGCGTTTTCAGCCCATTCCAGGCTTATGGAAGAAACAGCAGTCAGCACAGGGAAATATCTGCTTCTAAATCGAAAACGCAGCTATGTAACAGAACGGTTGTCAATGTGTGCAATCAACTTCCAGAGTTAAACCCGTTTGTGGATTCAGAAGTCTGCAAACACTTTCTCTGCAGAGTCCCAAAACAGGCGTTTTCAGCCCATTACCGGCATGTGGAAGAAAGAGCAGTCACCACAGGGAAATACCTGCTTCTAAATGCAAAACGCAGCTATCTAACAGAACGGTTGTCAATGTGTGCACTCAACTTCCAGAGTTAAACACTTGTGTGGATTCAGCAGTCTGCAAACATTTCTCTGCAGAGTCCCAAAACAGGCGTTTTTAGCCCATTACCGGCATATGGAAGAAACAGCAGTAAGCACAGGGAAATATCTTCTTCTAAATTCAAAACGCAGCTATCTAACAGAACGGTTGTCAATGTGTGCACTCAACTTCCAGAGTTAAACCCTTGTGTGGATTCAGCGGTCTGCACACACGTTCTCTGCAGAGTCCCAAAACAGGCGTTTTCAGCCCATTAAAGGCTTATGGAAGAAACAGCAGTCAGCACAGGGAAATATCTGCTTCTAAATCCAAAACACAGCTATGTAACAGAACGGTTGTCAATGTGTGCACTCAACTTCCAGAGTTAAACCCTTGTGTGGATTCAGCGGTCTGCACACACGTTCTCTGCAGAGTCCCAAAACAGGCGTTTTCAGCCCATTCCAGGCTTATGGAAGAAACAGCAGTCAGCACAGGGAAATATCTGCTTCTAAATCGAAAACGCAGCTATGTAACAGAACGGTTGTCAATGTGTGCAATCAACTTCCAGAGTTAAACCCGTTTGTGGATTCAGAAGTCTGCAAACACTTTCTCTGCAGAGTCCCAAAACAGGCGTTTTCAGCCCATTACCGGCATGTGGAAGAAACAGCAGTCAGCACAGGGAAATATCTGCTTCTAAATCCAAAACGCAGCTATCTAACAGAACGGTTGTCAATGTGTGCACTCAACTTCCAGAGTTAAACCCGTGTGTGGATTCAGCAGACTGCAAACACTTTCTCTGCAGAGTCCCAAAACAGGCGTTTTCAGCCCATTACCGGCATATGGAAGAACCAGCAGTCAGCACGGGGAAATATCTGCTTCTAAATCCAAAACGCAGCTTTCTAACAGAACGGTTGTCAATGTGTGCACTCAACTTCCAGAGTTAAACCCGTGTGTGGATTCAGCAGTCTGCAAACACTTTCTCTGCAGAGTCCCAAAACAGGTGTTTTCAGCCCATTACCGGCATATGGAAGAAACAGCAGTCAGCACAGGGAAATATCTGCTTCTAAATCCAAAACGCAGCTATCTAACAGAACGGTTGTCAATGTGTGCACTCAACTTCCAGAGTTAAACCCGTGTGTGGATTCAGCAGTCTGCAAACACTTTCTCTGCAGAGTCCCAAAACAGGCGTTTTCAGCCCATTATCGGCATATGGAAGAAACAGCAGTCAGCACAGGGAAATATCTACTTCTAAATCCAAAACGCAGCTATCTAACAGAACGGTTGTCAATGTGTGCACTCAACTTCCAGAGTTAAACCCGTGTGTGGATTCAGCACGCTGCAAACACTTTCTCTGCAGAATCCCAAAACAGGCGTTTTCAGCCCATTACCGGCATATGGAAGAAACAGCAGTCAGCACTGGGAAATATCTGCTTCTAAATCCAAAACGCAGCTATCTAACAGAACGGTTGTCAAAGTGGGCACTCAACTTCCAGTGTTAAACCCGTGTGTGGATTCAGCAGTCTGCAAACACGTTCTCTGCAGAGTCCCAAAACAGGCGTTTTCAGCCCATTACCGGCATATGGAAGAAACAGCAGTCAGCACAGGGAAATATCTGCTTCTAAATCCAAAACGCAGCTATCTAACAGAACGGTTGTCAATGTGTGCACTCAACTTCCAGAGTTAAACCCGTGTGTGCATTCAGCAGTCTGCAAACACTTTCTCTGCAGAGTCCCAAAACAGGCGTTTTCAGCCCATTACCAGCATATGGAAGAAACAGTAGTCAGCACAGGGAAATATCTGCTTCTAAATCCAAAACGCAGCTATCTAACAGAACGGTTGTCAATGTGTGCACTCAACTTCCAGAGTTAAACCCGTGTGTGGATTCAGCAGTTTGCAAACACTTTCTCTGCAGAGTCCCAAAACAGGCGTTTTCAGCCCATTACCGGCATATGGAAGAAACAGCAGTAAGCACAGGGAAATATCTGCTTTAAATCCAAAACGCAGCTATCTAACAGAACGGTTGTCAATGTGTGCACTCAACTTCCACAGTTAAACCCGTGTGTGGATTCAGCAGTCTGCAAACACGTTCTCTGCAGAGTCCCAAAACAGGCGTTTTCAGCCCATTACCGGCATATGGAAGAGACAGCAGTCAGCACAGGGAATTATCAGCTTCTAAATCCAAAACGCAGCTATATAACAGAACGGTTGTCAATGTGTGCACTCAACTACCAGAGTTAAACCTGTGTGTGGATTCAGCAGTCTGCAAACACTTTCTCTGCAGAGTCCCAAAACAGGTGTTCTCAGCCCATTACCGGCATATGGAAGAAACAGCAGTCAGCACAGGGAAATATCTGCTTCTAAATCCAAAACGCAGCTATCTAACAGAACGGTTGTCAATGTGTGCACTCAACTTCCAGAGTTAAACCCGTGTGTGGATTCAGCAGTCTGCAAACACTTTCTCTGCAGAGTCCCAAAACAGGCATTTTCAGTCCATTACCGGCATATGGAAGAAACAGCAGTCAGCACAGGGAAATATCTGCTTCTAAATCCAAAACGCAGCTATCTAACAGAACGGTTGTCAATGTGTGCACTCAACTTCCAGAGTTAAACACGTGTGTGGATTCAGCAGTCTGCAAACACTTTCTCTGCAGAGTCCCGAAACAGGCGTTTTTAGCCCATTACCGGCATATGGAAGAAACAGCAGTCAGCACAGGGAAATATCTGCTTCTAAATTCAAAACGCAGCTATCTAACAGAACGGTTGTCAATGTGTGCACTCAACTTCCAGAGTTAAACCCTTGTGTGGATTCAGCGGTCTGCACACACATTCTCTGCAGAGTCCCAAAACAGGCGTTTTCAGCCCATTACAGGCTTATGGAAGAAACAGCAGTCAGCACAGGGAAATATCTGCTTCTAAATCCAAAACACAGCTATGTAACAGAACGGTTGTCAATGTGTGCACTCAACTTCCAGAGTTAAACCCTTGTGTGGATTCAGCGGTCTGCACACACTTTCTCTGCAGAGTCCCAAAACAGGCGTTTTCAGCCCATTCCAGGCTTATGGAAGAAACAGCAGTCAGCACAGGGAAATATCTGCTTCTAAATCGAAAACGCAGCTATGTAACAGAACGGTTGTCAATGTGTGCAATCAACTTCCAGAGTTAAACCCGTTTGTGGATTCAGAAGTCTGCAAACACTTTCTCTGCAGAGTCCCAAAACAGGCGTTTTCAGCCCATTACCGGCATGTGGAAGAAAGAGCAGTCACCACAGGGAAATACCTGCTTCTAAATCCAAAACGCAGCTATCTAACAGAACGGTTGTCAATGTGTGCACTCAACTTCCAGAGTTAAACACGTGTGTGGATTCAGCAGTCTGCAAACATTTCTCTGCAGAGTCCCAAAACAGGCGTTTTTAGCCCATTACCGGCATATGGAAGAAACAGCAGTAAGCACAGGGAAATATCTTCTTCTAAATTCAAAACGCAGCTATCTAACAGAACGGTTGTCAATGTGTGCACTCAACTTCCAGAGTTAAACCCTTGTGTGGATTCAGCGGTCTGCACACACGTTCTCTGCAGAGTCCCAAAACAGGCGTTTTCAGCCCATTACAGGCTTATGGAAGAAACAGCAGTCAGCACAGGGAAATATCTGCTTCTAAATCCAAAACACAGCTATGTAACAGAACGGTTGTCAATGTGTGCACTCAACTTCCAGAGTTAAACCCTTGTGTGGATTCAGCGGTCTGCACACACGTTCTCTGCAGAGTCCCAAAACAGGCGTTTTCAGCCCATTCCAGGCTTATGGAAGAAACAGCAGTCAGCACAGGGAAATATCTGCTTCTAAATCGAAAACGCAGCTATGTAACAGAACGGTTGTCAATGTGTGCAATCAACTTCCAGAGTTAAACCCGTTTGTGGATTCAGAAGTCTGCAAACACTTTCTCTGCAGAGTCCCAAAACAGGCGTTTTCAGCCCATTACCGGCATGTGGAAGAAAGAGCAGTCAGCACAGGGAAATATCTGCTTCTAAATCCAAAACGCAGCTATCTAACAGAACGGTTGTCAATGTGTGCACTCAACTTCCAGAGTTAAACCCGTGTGTGGATTCAGCAGTCTGCAAACACTTTCTCTGCAGAGTCCCAAAACAGGCGTTTTCAGCCCATTACAGGCTTATGGAAGAAACAGCAGTCAGCACAGGGAAATATCTGCTTCTAAATCCAAAACGCAGCTATGTAACAGAACGGTTGTCGATGTGTGCAATCAACTTCCAGAGTTAAACCCGTTTGTGGATTCAGCAGTCTTCAAACACTTTCTCTGCAGAGTCCCAAAACAGGCGTTTTCAGCCCATTACCGGCATATGGAAGAAACAGCAGTCAGCACAGGGAAATATCTGCTTCTAAATCCAAAACGCAGCTATCTAACAGAACGGTTGTCAATGTGTGCACTCAACTTCCAGAGTTAAACCCGTGTGCGGATACAGCAGTCTGCAAACACTTTCTCTGCAGAGTCCCAAAACAGGCGTTTTCTGCCCATTACCGGCATATGGAATAAACAGCAGTCAGCACAGGGAAATATCTGCTTCTACATCCAAAACATAGCTATCTAACAGGACGGATGTCAATGTGTGCACTCAACTTCCAGAGGTAAACCCGTGTGTGGATTCAGCAGTCTGCAAACACTTTCTCTGCAGAGTCCCAAAAGAGGCGTTTTCAGCCCATTACCGGTATATGGAAGAAACAAGAGTCAGCACAGGGAAATATCTGCTTCTAAATCCAAAACGCCGCTATCTAACAGAACGGTTGTCAATGTGTGCACTCAACTTCCAGAGTTAAACCCGTGTGTGGATTCGGCAGTCTGCAAACACTTTCTCTGCAGAGTCCCAAAACAGGCGTTTTCAGCCCATTACCGGCATATGGAAGAACCAGCAGTCAGCACGGGGAAATATCTGCTTCTAAATCCAAAACGCAGCTTTCTAACAGAACGGTTGTCAATGTGTGCACTCAACTTCCAGAGTTAAACCCGTGTGTGGATTCAGCAGTCTGCAAACACTTTCTCTGCAGAGTCCCAAAACAGGTGTTTTCAGCCCATTACCGGCATATGGAAGAAACAGCAGTCAGCACAGGGAAATATCTGCTTCTAAATCCAAAACGCAGCTATCTAACAGAACGGTTGTCAATGTGTGCACTCAACTTCCAGAGTTAAACCCGTGTGTGGATTCAGCAGTCTGCAAACACTTTCTCTGCAGAGTCCCAAAACAGGCGTTTTCAGCCCATTATCGGCATATGGAAGAAACAGCAGTCAGCACAGGGAAATATCTGCTTCTAAATCCAAAACGCAGCTATCTAACAGAACGGTTGTCAATGTGTGCACTCAACTTCCAGAGTTAAACCCGTGTGTGGATTCAGCAGTCTGCAAACACTTTCTCTGCAGAGTCCCAAAACAGCGTTTTCAGCCCATTACCGGCATATGGAAGAAATAGCAGTAAGCACAGGGAAATATCTGCTTCTAAATACAAAACGCAGTTATCTAACAGAACGGTTGTCAATGTGTGCACTCAACTTCCAGAGGTAAACCCGTGTGTGGATTCAGCACGCTGCAAACACTTTCTCTGCAGAATCCCAAAACAGGCGTTTTCAGCCCATTACCGGCATATGGAAGAAACAGCAGTCAGCACTGGGAAATATCTGCTTCTAAATCCAAAACGCAGCTATCTAACAGAACGGTTGTCAAAGTGGGCACTCAACTTCCAGTGTTAAACCCGTGTGTGGATTCAGCAGTCTGCAAACACGTTCTCTGCAGAGTCCCAAAACAGGCGTTTTCAGCCCATTACCGGCATATGGAAGAAACAGCAGTCAGCACAGGGAAATATCTGCTTCTAAATCCAAAACGCAGCTATCTAACAGAACGGTTGTCAATGTGTGCACTCAAGTTCCAGAGTTAAACCCGTGTGTGCATTCAGCAGTCTGCAAACACTTTCTCTGCAGAGTCCCAAAACAGGCGTTTTCAGCCCATTACCAGAATATGGAAGAAACAGTAGTCAGCACAGGGAAATATCTGCTTCTAAATCCAAAACGCAGCTATCTAACAGAACGGTTGTCAATGTGTGCACTCAACTTCCAGAGTTAAACCCGTGTGTGGATTCAGCAGTTTGCAAACACTTTCTCTGCAGAGTCCCAAAACAGGCGTTTTCAGCCCATTACCGGCATATGGAAGAAACAGCAGTAAGCTCAGGGAAATATCTGCTTTAAATCCAAAACGCAGCTATCTAACAGAACGGTTGTCAATGTGTGCACTCAACTTCCAGAGTTAAACCCGTGTGTGGATTCAGCAGTCTGCAAACACTTTCTCTGCAGAGTCCCAAAACAGGCGTTTTCAGCCCATTACCGGCATATGGAAGAAACAGCAGTTAGACCAGGGAAATATCTGCTTCTAAATCCAAAACGCAGCTATCTAACAGAACGGTTGTCAATGTGTGCACTCAACTTCCAGAGTTAAACCCGTGTGTGGATTCAGCAGGCTGCAAACACTTCCTCTGCAGTCCCAAAACAGGCATTTTCAGCCCATTACCGGCATATGGAAGAAACAGCAGTCAGCACAGGGAAATATCTGCTTCTAATTCCAAAACGCAGCTATCTAACAGAACGGTTGTCAATGTGTGCACTCAACTTCCAGAGTTAAACCCGAGTGTGGATTCAGCAGTCTGCAAACACTTTCTCTGCAGAGTCCCAAAACAGGTGTTTTCAGCCCATTACCGGCATATGGAAGAAACAGCAGTAAGCACAGCTAAATATCTGCTTCTAAATCCAAAACGCAGCTATCTAACAGAACGGTTGTCAAAGTGTGCACTCAACTTCCAGAGTTAAACCCGTGTGTGGATTCAGCAGTCTGCAAACACTTTCTCTGCAGAGTCCCAAAACAGGCGTTTTCAGCCCATTACCGGCATATGGAAGAAACAGCAGTCAGCACAGGGAAATATCTGCTTCTATATCCAAAACGCAGCTATCTAACAGAACGGTTGTCAATGTGTGCACTCAACTTCCAGAGTTAAACCCGTGTGTGGATTCAGCAGTCTGCAAACACTTTCTCTGCAGAGTCCCAAAACAGGCGTTTTCAGCCCATTACCGGCATAGGGAAGAAACAGCAGTCAGCACAGGGAAATATCTGCTTCTAAATCCAAAACGCAGCTATCTAACAGAACGGTTGTCAATGTGTGCACTCAACTTCCAGAGATAAACCCGTGTGTGGATTCAGCAGTCTGCAAACTCTTTCTCTGCAGAGTCCCAAAACAGTCGTTTTCAGCCCATTACCGGCATATGGAAGAAACAGCACTAAGTACAGGGAAATATCTGCTTCTAAATACAAAACGCATCTATCTAACAGAACGGTTGTCAATGTGTGCACTCAATTCCAGAGTTAAACACGTGTGTGGATTCAGCAGTCTGCAAACACTTTCTCTGCAGAGTCCCAAAACAGGCGTTTTCAGCCCATTACCGGCATATGGAAGAAACAGCAGTCAGCACAGGGAAATATCTGCTTCTAAATCCAAAACGCAGCTATCTAGCAGAACGGTTGTCAATGTGGGCACTCAACTTCCAGAGTTAAACACGTGTGTGGATTCAGCAGGCTGCAAACACTTTCTCTGCAGAGTCCCAAAACAGGCGTTTTCAGCCCATTACCGGCATATGGAAGAAACAGCATTAAGCACAGTTAAATATCTGCTTCTAAATCCAAAACGCAGCTATCTAACAGAACGGTTGTCAATGTGTGCACTCAACTTCCAGAGTTAAACCCGTGTGCGGATACAGCAGTCTGCAAACACTTTCTCTGCAGAGTCCCAAAACAGGCGTTTTCTGCCCATTACCGGCATATGGAAGAAACAGCAGTCAGCACAGGGAAATATCTGCTTCTACATCCAAAACAGAGCTATCTAACAGGACGGATGTCAATGTGTGCACTCAACTTAAAGAGGTAAACCCGTGTGTGGATTCAGCAGTCTGCAAACACTTTCTCTGCAGAGTCCCAAAAGAGGCGTTTTCAGCCCATTACCGGTATATGGAAGAAACAAGAGTCAGCACAGGGAAATATCTGCTTCTAAATCCAAAACGCCGCTATCTAACAGAACGGTTGTCAATGTGTGCACTCAACTTCCAGAGTTAAACCCGTGTGTGGATTCAGCAGTCTGCAAACACTTTCTCTGCAGAGTCCCAAAACAGGCGTTTTCAGCCCATTACCGGCATATGGAAGAAACAGCAGTCAGCACAGGGAAATATCTGCTTCTAAATCCAAAACGCAGCTATCTAACAGAACGGTTGTCAATGTGTGCACTCAACTTCCAGTGTTAAACCCGTGTGTGGATTCAGCAGTCTGCAAACACGTTCTCTGCAGAGTCCCAAAACAGGCGTTTTCAGCCCATTACCGGCATATGGAAGAAACAGCAGTAAGCACAGGGAAATATCTGCTTCTAAATCCAAAACGCAGCTATCTAACAGAACGGTTGTCAATGTGTGCACTCAACTTCCAGAGTTAAACCCGTGTGTGGATTCAGCAGTCTGCAAACACTTTCTCTGCAGAGTCCCAAAACAGGCGTTTTCAGCCCATTACCGGCATATGGAAGAACCAGCAGTCAGCACAGGGAAATATCTGCTTCTAAATCCAAAACGCAGCTTTCTAACAGAACGGTTGTCAATGTGTGCACTCAACTTCCAGAGTTAAACCCGTGTGTGGATTCAGCAGTCTGCAAACACTTTCTCTGCAGAGTCCCAAAACAGGTGTTTTCAGCCCATTACCGGCATATGGAAGAAACAGCAGTCAGCACAGGGAAATATCTGCTTCTAAATCCAAAACGCAGCTATCTAACAGAACGGTTGTCAATGTGTGCACTCAACTTCCAGAGTTAAACCCGTGTGTGGATTCAGCAGTCTGCAAACACTTTCTCTGCAGAGTCCCAAAACAGGCGTTTTCAGCCCATTATCGGCATATGGAAGAAACAGCAGTCAGCACAGGGAAATATCTGCTTCTAAATCCAAAACGCAGCTATCTAACAGAACGGTTGTCAATGTGTGCACTCAACTTCCAGTGTTAAACCCGTGTGTGGATTCAGCAGTCTGCAAATTCTTTCTCTGCAGAGTCCCAAAACAGCGTTTTCAGCCCATTACCGGCATATGGAAGAAATAGCAGTAAGCACAGGGAAATATCTGCTTCTAAATACAAAACGCAGTTATCTAACAGAACGGTTGTCAATGTGTGCACTCAACTTCCAGAGGTAAACCCGTGTGTGGATTCAGCACGCTGCAAACACTTTCTCTGCAGAATCCCAAAACAGGCGTTTTCAGCCCATTACCGGCATATGGAAGAAACAGCAGTCAGCACTGGGAAATATCTGCTTCTAAATCCAAAACGCAGCTATCTAACAGAACGGTTGTCAAAGTGGGCACTCAACTTCCAGTGTTAAACCCGTGTGTGGATTCAGCAGTCTGCAAACACGTTCTCTGCAGAGTCCCAAAACAGGCGTTTTCAGCCCATTACCGGCATATGGAAGAAACAGCAGTCAGCACAGGGAAATATCTGCTTCTAAATCCAAAACGCAGCTATCTAACAGAACGGTTGTCAATGTGTGCACTCAACTTCCAGAGTTAAACCCGTGTGTGCATTCAGCAGTCTGCAAACACTTTCTCTGCAGAGTCCCAAAACAGGCGTTTTCAGCCCATTACCAGCATATGGAAGAAACAGTAGTCAGCACAGGGAAATATCTGCTTCTAAATCCAAAACGCAGCTATCTAACAGAACGGTTGTCAATGTGTGCACTCAACTTCCAGAGTTAAACCCGTTTGTGGATTCAGCAGTTTGCAAACACTTTCTCTGCAGAGTCCCAAAACAGGCGTTTTCAGCCCATTACCGGCATATGGAAGAAACAGCAGTAAGCACTGGGAAATATCTGCTTTAAATCCAAAACGCAGCTATCTAACAGAACGGTTGTCAATGTGTGCACTCAACTTCCAGAGTTAAACCCGTGTGTGGATTCAGCAGTCTGCAAACACTTTCTCTGCAGAGTCCCAAAACAGGCGTTTTCAGCCCATTACCGGCATATGGAAGAAACAGCAGTTAGACCAGGGAAATATCTGCTTCTAAATACAAAACGCAGCTATCTAACAGAACGGTTGTCAATGTGTGCACTCAACTTCCAGAGTTAAACCCGTGTGTGGATTCAGCAGGCTGCAAACACTTCCTCTGCAGTCCCAAAACAGGCATTTTCAGCCCATTACCGGCATATGGAAGAAACAGCAGTCAGCACAGGGAAATATCTGCTTCTAATTCCAAAACGCAGCTATCTAACAGAACGGTTGTCAATGTGTGCACTCAACTTCCAGAGTTAAACCCGAGTGTGGATTCAGCAGTCTGCAAACACTTTCTCTGCAGAGTCCCAAAACAGGTGTTTTCAGCCCATTACCGGCAAATGGAAGAAACAGCAGTAAGCACAGCTAAATATCTGCTTCTAAATCCAAAACGCAGCTATCTAACAGAACGGTTGTCAAAGTGTGCACTCAACTTCCACAGTTAAACCCGTGTGTGGATTCAGCAGTCTGCAAACACTTTCTCTGCAGAGTCACAAAACAGGCGTTTTCAGCCCATTACCGGCATATGGAAGAAACAGCAGTCAGCACAGGGAAATATCTGCTTCTATATCCAAAACGCAGCTATCTAACAGAACGGTTGTCAATGTGTGCACTCAACTTCCAGAGTTAAACCCGTGTGTGGATTCAGCAGTCTGCAAACACTTTCTCTGCAGAGTCCCAAAACAGGCGTTTTCAGCCCATTACCGGCATAGGGAAGAAACAGCAGTCAGCACAGGGAAATATCTGCTTCTAAATCCAAAACGCAGCTATCTAACAGAACGGTTGTCAATGTGTGCACTCAACTTCCAGAGTTAAACCCGTGTGTGGATTCAGCAGTCTGCAAATTCTTTCTCTGCAGAGTCCCAAAACAGGCGTTTTCAGCCCATTACCGGCATATGGAAGAAACAGCACTAAGTACAGGGAAATATCTGCTTCTAAATACAAAACGCATCTATCTAACAGAACGGTTGTCAATGTGTGCACTCAATTCCAGAGTTAAACACGTGTGTGGATTCAGCAGTCTGCAAACACTTTCTCTGCAGAGTCCCAAAACAGGCGTTTTCAGCCCATTACCGGCATATGGAAGAAACAGCAGTCAGCACAGGGAAATATCTGCTTCTAAATCCAAAACGCAGCTATCTAACAGAACGGTTGTCAATGTGGGCACTCAACTTCCAGAGTTAAACACGTGTGTGGATTCAGCAGGCTGCAAACACTTTCTCTGCAGAGTCCCAAAACAGGCGTTTTCAGCCAATTACCGGCATATGGAAGAAACAGCATTAAGCACAGTTAAATATCTGCTTCTAAATCCAAAACGCAGCTATCTAACAGAACGGTTGTCAATGTGTGCACTCAACTTCCAGAGTTAAACCCGTGTGTGGATTCAGCAGTCTGCAAACACTTTCTCTGCAGAGTAACAAAACAGGGGTTTTCACCCATTACCGGCATAAGGAAGAAACAGCAGTCAGCACAGGGAAATATCTGCTTCTAAATCCAAAACGCAGCTATCTAACAGAACGGTTGTCAATGTGTGCACTCAACTTCCAGAGTTAAACCCCTGTGTGGATTCAGCACTCTGCAAACACTTTCTCTGCAGAGTCCCCAAACAGGCGTTTTCAGCCCATTACCGGCATATGGAAGAAACAGCAGTCAGCCCAGGGAAATATCTGCTTCTAAATCCAAAACGCAGCTATCTAACAGAACGGCTGTCAATGCGTGCACTCAACTTCAAAATTTAAACCTGTGTGTGGATTCAGCAGTCTGCAAACACTTTCTCTGCAGAGTCCCAAAACAGGCGTTTTCAGCCCAATACCGGCATATGGAAAAAACAGCAGTAAGCACAGGGAAATATCTGCTTCTAAATCCAAAACACAGCTATGTAACAGAACGGTTGTCAATGTGTGCACTCAACTTCCAGAATTAAACCCTTGTGTGGATTCAGCAATCTGCACACACTTTCTCTGCAGAGTCCCAAAACAGGCGTTTTCACCCATTACAGGCATATGGAAGAAACAGCAGTCAGCACAGGGAAATATCTGCTTCTAAATCCAAAACGCAGCTATCTAACAGAACGGTTGTCAATGTGTGCAATCAACTTCCAGAGTTAAACCAGTTTGTGGATTCTGCAGTCTGCAAACACTTTCTCTGCAGAGTCCCTAAACAGGCGTTTTCAGCCCATTACCGGCATATTGAAGAAAGAGCAGTAAGCACAGGTAAATATCTGCTTCTAAATCCAAAACGCAGCTATCTAACAGAACGGTTGTCAATGTGTGCACTCAACTTCCACAGTTAAACCCGTGTGTGGATTCAGCAGTCTGCAAACACGTTCTCTGCAGAGTCCCAAAACAGGCGTTTTCAGCCCATTACTGGTATATGGAAGAAACAAGAGTCAGCACAGGGAAATATCTGCTTCTAAATCCAAAACGCCGCTATCTAACAGAACGGTTGTCAATGTGTGCACTCAACTTCCAGAGTTAAACCTGTGTGTGGATTCGGCAGTCTGCAAACACTTTCTCTGCAGAGTCCCAAAACAGGCGTTTTCAGCCCATTACCGGCATATGGAAGAAACAGCAGTCAGCACAGGGAAATATCTGGTTCTAAATCCAAAACGCAGCTATCTAACAGAACGGTTTTCAATGTGTGCACTCAACTTCCAGTGTTAAACCCATGTGTGGATTCAGCAGTCTGCAAACACGTTCTCTGCAGAGTCCCAAAACAGGCGTTTTCAGCCCATTACCGGCATATGGAAGAAACAGCAGTAAGCACAGGGAAATATCTGCTTCTAAATCCAAAACGCAGCTATCTAACAGAACGGTTGTCAATGTGTGCACTCAACTTCCAGAGTTAAACCCGTGTGTGGATTCAGCAGGCTGCAAACACTTCCTCTGCAGTCCCAAAACAGGCATTTTCAGCCCATTACCGGCATATGGAAGAAACAGCAGTCCGCACAGGGAAATATCTGCTTCTAATTCCAAAACGCAGCTATCTAACAGAACGGTTGTCAATGTGTGCACTCAACTTCCAGAGTTAAACCCGAGTGTGGATTCAGCAGTCTGCAAACACTTTCTCTGCAGAGTCCCAAAACAGGGGTTTTCAGCCCATTACCGGCATATGGAAGAAACAGCAGTAAGCACAGCTAAATATCTGCTTCTAAATCCAAAACGCAGCTATCTAACAGAACGGTTGTCAAAGTGTGCACTCAACTTCCACAGTTAAACCCGTGTGTGGATTCAGCAGTCTGCAAACACTTTCTCTGCAGAGTCCCAAAACAGGCGTTTTCAGCCCATTACCGGCATATGGAAGAAACAGCAGTCAGCACAGGGAAATATCTGCTTCTATATCCAAAACGCAGCTATCTAACAGAACGGTTGTCAATGTGTGCACTCAACTTCCAGAGTTAAACCCGTGTGTGGATTCAGCAGTCTGCAAACACTTTCTCTGCAGAGTCCCAAAACAGGCGTTTTCAGCCCATTACCGGCATAGGGAAGAAACAGCAGTCAGCACAGGGAAATATCTGCTTCTAAATCCAAAATGCAGCTATCTAACAGAACGGTTGTCAATGTGTGCACTCAACTACCAGAGTTAAACCCGTGTGTGGATTCAGCAGTCTGCAAACACTTTCTCTGCACAGTCCCAAAACAGGCCTTTTCAGCCCATTACCGGCATAGGGAAGAAACAGCAGTCAGCACAGGGAAATATCTGCTTATATTCCAAAACGCAGCTATCTAACAGAACGGTTGTCAATGTGTGCACTCAACTACCAGAGTTAAACCCGTGTGTGGATTCAGCAGTATGCAAACACTTTCTCTGCAGAGTCCCAAAACAGGCGTTTTCAGCCCATTACAGGCTTATGGAAGAAACAGCAGTCAGCACAGGGAAATATCTGCTTCTAAATCGAAAACGCAGCTATGTAACAGAACGGTTGTCAATGTGTGCAATCAACTTCCAGAGTTAAACCCGTATGTGGATTCAGAAGTCTGCAAACACTTTCTCTGCAGAGTCCCAAAACAGGCGTTTTCAGCCCATTACCGGCATGTGGAAGAAAGAGCAGTCAGCACAGGGAAATATCTGCTTCTAAATCCAAAACGCAGCTATCTAACAGAACGGTGGTCAATGTGTGCACTCAACTTCCAGAGTTAAACCCGTGTGTGGATTCAGCAGTCTGCAAACACTTTCTCTGCAGAGTCCCAAAACAGGCGTTTTCAGCCCATTACAGGCTTATGGAAGAAACAGCAGTCAGCACAGGGAAATATCTGCTTCTAAATCCAAAACGCAGCTATCTAACAGAACGGTTGTCAATGTGTGCAATCAACTTCCAGAGTTAAACCCGTTTGTGGATTCAGCAGTCTTCAAACACTTTCTCTGCAGAGTCCCAAAACAGGCGTTTTCAGCCCATTACCGGCATATGGAAGAAACAGCAGTCAGCACAGAGAAATATCTGCTTCTAAATCCAAAACGCAGCTATCTAACAGAACGGTTGTCAATGTGTGCACTCAACTTCCAGAGTTAAACCCGTGTGCGGATACAGCAGTCTGCAAACACTTTCTCTGCAGAGTCCCAAAACAGGCGTTTTCAGCCCATTACCGGCATATGGAAGAAACAGCAGTCAGCACAGGGAAATATCTGCTTCTACATCCAAAACGCAGCTATCTAACAGAACGGTTGTCAATGTGTGCACTCAACTTCCAGAGTTAAACCCGTGTGCGGATACAGCAGTCTGCAAACACTTTCTCTGCAGAGTCCCAAAACACGCGTTTTCAGCCCATTACCGGCATATGGAAGAAACAGTAGTAAGCACAGGGAAATATCTGCTTCTAAATCCAAAACGCAGCTATCTAACAGAACGGTTGTCAATGTGTGCACTCAACTTCCAGAGTTAAACCCGTGTGTGGATTCAGCAGTCTGCAAACACTTTCTCTGCAGAGTCCCAAAACAGGCGTTTTCAGCCCATTACCGGCATATGGAAGAACCAGCAGTCAGCACAGGGAAATATCTGCTTCTAAATCCAAAACGCAGCTTTCTAACAGAACGGTTGTCAATGTGTGCACTCAACTTCCAGATTTAAACCCGTGTGTGGATTCAGCAGTCTGCAAACACTTTCTCTGCAGAGTCCCAAAACAGGTGTTTTCAGCCCATTACCGGCATATGGAAGAAACAGCAGTCAGCACTGGGAAATATCTGCTTCTAAATCCAAAACGCAGCTATCTAACAGAACGGTTGTCAATGTGTGCACTCAACTTCCAGAGTTAAACCCGTGTGTGGATTCAGCAGTCTGCAAACACTTTCTCTGCAGAGTCCCAAAACAGGCGTTTTCAGCCCATTATCGGCATATGGAAGAAACAGCAGTCAGCACAGGGAAATATCTGCTTCTAAATCCAAAACGCAGCTATCTAACAGAACGGTTGTCAATGTGTGCACTCAACTTCCAGAGTTAAACCCGTGTGTGCATTCAGCAGTCTGCAAACACTTTCTCTGCAGAGTCCCAAAACAGGCGTTTTCAGCCCATTACCAGCATATGGAAGAAACAGTAGTCAGCACAGGGAAATATCTGCTTCTAAATCCAAAACGCAGCTATCTAACAGAACGGTTGTCAATGTGTGCACTCAACTTCCAGAGTTAAACCCGTGTGTGGATTCAGCAGTCTGCAAACACTTTCTCTGCAGAGTCCCAAAACAGGCGTTTTCAGGCCATTACCGGCATATGGAAGAAACAGCAGTCAGCACAGGGAAATATCTGCTTCTAAATCCAAACCGAGCTATCTAACAGAACGGTTGTCAATGTGTGCACTCAACTTTCAGAGTTAAACCCGTGTGTGGATTCAGCAGTCTGCAAACACTTTCTCTGCAGAGTCCCAAAACAGGCGTTTTCAGCCCATTACCGGCCTATGGAAGAAACAGCAGTCAGCACAGGGAAATATCTGCTTCTAAATCCAAAACGCAGCTATCTAACAGAACGGTTGTCAATGTGTGCACTCAACTTCCAGAGTTAAACCCGTGTGTGGATTCAGCAGTCTGCAAACACTTTCTCTGCAGAGTCCCAAAACAGGCGTTTTCAGCCCATTACTGCCATATGGAAGAAACAGCAGTCAGCACAGGGAAATATCTGCTTCTAAATCCAAAACGCAGCTATCTAACAGAACGGTTTTCAATGTGTGCACTCAACTTCCAGAGGTAAACCCGTGTGTGGATTCAGCAGGCTGCAAACAATTTCTCTGCAGAGTCCCAAAACAGGCGTTTTCAGCCCATTACCGGCATATGGAAGAAACAGCAGTAAGCACAGGGAATTATCTGCTTCTAAATCCAAAACGCAGCTATCTAACAGAACGGTTGTCAATGTGTGCACTCAACTTCCAGAGTTAAAACCGTGTGTGGATTCAGCAGTCTGCAAACACTTTCTCTGCAGAGTCCCAAAACAGGCGTTTTCAGCCCATTACCAGCATATGAAAGAAACAGTAGTCAGCACAGGGAAATATCTGCTTCTAAATCCAAAACGCAGCTATCTAACAGAACGGTTGTCAATGTGTGCACTCAACTTCCAGAGTTAAACCCGTGTGTTGATTCAGCAGTTTGCAAACACTTTCTCTGCAGAGTCCCAAAACAGGCGTTTTCAGCCCATTACCGGCATATGGAAGAAACAGCAGTAAGCCCAGGGAAATATCTGCTTTAAATCCAAAACGCAGCTATCTAACAGAACGGTTGTCAAAGTGTGACTCAACTTCCAGAGTTAAACCCGTGTGTGGATTCAGCAGTCTGCAAACACTTTTTCTGCAGAGTACCAAAACAGGTGTTTTCAGCCCATTACCGGCACATGGAAGAAACAGCAGTAAGCACAGCTAAATATCTGCTTCTAAATCCAAAACGCAGCTATCTAACAGAACGGTTGTCAAAGTGTGACTCAACTTCCAGAGTTAAACCCGTGTGTGGATTCAGCAGTCTGCAAACACTTTCTCTGCAGAGTACCAAAACAGGCGTTTTCAGCCCATTACCGGCATATGGAAGAAACAGCAGTCAGCACAGGGAAATATCTGCTTCTATATCCAAAACGCAGGTATCTAACAGAACGGTTGTCAATGTGTGCACTCAACTTCCAGAGTTAAACCCGTGTGTGGATTCAGCAGTCTGCAAACACTTTCTCTGCAGAGTCCCAAAACAGGCGTTTTCAGCCCATTACCGGCATAGGGAAGAAACAGCAGTCAGCACAGGGAAATATCTGCTTCTAAATCCAAAACGCAGCTATCTAACAGAACGGTTGTCAATGTGTGCACTCAACTACCAGAGTTAAACCCGTGTGTGGATTCAGCAGTCTGCAAACACTTTCTCTGCACAGTCCCAAAACAGGCCATTTCAGCCCATTACCGGCATATGGAAGAAACAGCAGTCAGCACAGGGAAATATCTGCTTCTAAATCCAAAACGCAGCTATCTAACAGAACGGTTGTCAATGTGTGCACTCAATTCCAGAGTTAAACACGTGTGTGGATTCAGCAGTCTGCAAACACTTTCTCTGCAGAGTCCCAAAACAGGCGTTTTCAGCCCATTACCGGCATATGGAAGAAACAGCAGTCAGCACAGGGAAATATCTGCTTCTAAATCCAAAACGCAGCTATCTAACAGAACGGTTGTCAATGTGGGCACTCAACTTCCAGAGTTAAACACGTGTGTGGATTCAGCAGGCTGCAAACACTTTCTCTGCAGAGTCCCAAAACAGGCGTTTTCAGCCAATTACCGGCATATGGAAGAAACAGCATTAAGCACAGTTAAATATCTGCTTCTAAATCCAAAACGCAGCTATCTAACAGAACGGTTGTCAATGTGTGCACTCAACTTCCAGAGTTAAACCCGTGTGTGGATTCAGCAGTCTGCAAACACTTTCTCTGCAGAGTAACAAAACAGGGGTTTTCACCCATTACCGGCATAAGGAAGAAACAGCAGTCAGCACAGGGAAATATCTGCTTCTAAATCCAAAACGCAGCTATCTAACAGAACGGTTGTCAATGTGTGCACTCAACTTCCAGAGTTAAACCCCTGTGTGGATTCAGCACTCTGCAAACACTTTCTCTGCAGAGTCCCCAAACAGGCGTTTTCAGCCCATTACCGGCATATGGAAGAAACAGCAGTCAGCCCAGGGAAATATCTGCTTCTAAATCCAAAACGCAGCTATCTAACAGAACGGCTGTCAATGCGTGCACTCAACTTCAAGATTTAAACCTGTGTGTGGATTCAGCAGTCTGCAAACACTTTCTCTGCAGAGTCCCAAAACAGGCGTTTTCAGCCCAATACCGGCATATGGAAAAAACAGCAGTAAGCACAGGGAAATATCTGCTTCTAAATCCAAAACACAGCTATGTAACAGAACGGTTGTCAATGTGTGCACTCAACTTCCAGAATTAAACCCTTGTGTGGATTCAGCAATCTGCACACACTTTCTCTGCAGAGTCCCAAAACAGGCGTTTTCACCCATTACAGGCATATGGAAGAAACAGCAGTCAGCACAGGGAAATATCTGCTTCTAAATCCAAAACGCAGCTATCTAACAGAACGGTTGTCAATGTGTGCAATCAACTTCCAGAGTTAAACCAGTTTGTGGATTCTGCAGTCTGCAAACACTTTCTCTGCAGAGTCCCTAAACAGGCGTTTTCAGCCCATTACCGGCATATGGAAGAAAGAGCAGTAAGCACAGGGAAATATCTGCTTCTAAATCCAAAACGCAGCTATCTAACAGAACGGTTGTCAATGTGTGCACTCAACTTCCACAGTTAAACCCGTGTGTGGATTCAGCAGTCTGCAAACACTTTCTCTGCAGAGTCCCAAAACAGGCGTTTTCAGCCCATTACCGGTATATGGAAGAAACAAGAGTCAGCACAGGGAAATATCTGCTTCTATATCCAAAACGCAGCTATCTAACAGAACGGTTGTCAATGTGTGCACTCAACTTCCAGAGTTAAACCCGTGTGTGGATTCAGCAGTCTGCAAACACTTTCTCTGCAGAGTCCCAAAACAGGCGTTTTCAGCCCATTACCGGCATAGGGAAGAAACAGCAGTCAGCACAGGGAAATATCTGCTTCTAAATCCAAAAGGCAGCTATCTAACAGAACGGTTGTCAATGTGTGCACTCAACTACCAGAGTTAAACCCGTGTGTGGATTCAGCAGTCTGCAAACACTTTCTCTGCACAGTCCCAAAACAGGCCTTTTCAGCCCATTACCGGCATAGGGAAGAAACAGCAGTCAGCACAGGGAAATATCTGCTTATACTCCAAAACGCAGCTATCTAACAGAACGGTTGTCAATGTGTGCACTCAACTTCCAGAGTTAAACCCGTGTGTGGATTCAGCAGTATGCAAACACTTTCTCTGCAGAGTCCCAAAACAGGCGTTTTCAGCCCATTACAGGCTTATGGAAGAAACAGCAGTCAGCACAGGGAAATATCTGCTTCTAAATCGAAAACGCAGCTATGTAACAGAACGGTTGTCAATGTGTGCAATCAACTTCCAGAGTTAAACCCGTATGTGGATTCAGAAGTCTGCAAACACTTTCTCTGCAGAGTCCCAAAACAGGCGTTTTCAGCCCATTACCGGCATGTGGAAGAAACAGCAGTAAGCACAGGGAAATATCTGCTTCTAAATCCAAAACGCAGCTATCTAACAGAACGGTGGTCAATGTGTGCACTCAACTTCCAGAGTTAAACCCGTGTGTGGATTCAGCAGTCTGCAAACACTTTCTCTGCAGAGTCCCAAAACAGGCGTTTTCAGCCCATTACAGGCTTATGGAAGAAACAGCAGTCAGCACAGGGAAATATCTGCTTCTAAATCCAAAACGCAGCTATCTAACAGAACGGTTGTCAATGTGTGCAATCAACTTCCAGAGTTAAACCCGTTTGTGGATTCAGCAGTCTTCAAACACTTTCTCTGCAGAGTCCCAAAACAGGCGTTTTCAGCCCATTACCGGCATATGGAAGAAACAGCAGTCAGCACAGAGAAATATCTGCTTCTAAATCCAAAACGCAGCTATCTAACAGAACGGTTGTCAATGTGTGCACTCAACTTCCAGAGTTAAACCCGTGTGCGGATACAGCAGTCTGCAAACACTTTCTCTGCAGAGTCCCAAAACAGGCGTTTTCAGCCCATTACCGGCATATGGAAGAAACAGCAGTCAGCACAGGGAAATATCTGCTTCTACATCCAAAACGCAGCTATCTAACAGAACGGTTGTCAATGTGTGCACTCAACTTCCAGAGTTAAACCCGTGTGCGGATACAGCAGTCTGCAAACACTTTCTCTGCAGAGTCCCAAAACACGCGTTTTCAGCCCATTACCGGCATATGGAAGAAACAGTAGTAAGCACAGGGAAATATCTGCTTCTAAATCCAAAACGCAGCTATCTAACAGAACGGTTGTCAATGTGTGCACTCAACTTCCAGAGTTAAACCCGTGTGTGGATTCAGCAGTCTGCAAACACTTTCTCTGCAGAGTCCCAAAACAGGCGTTTTCAGCCCATTACCGGCATATGGAAGAACCAGCAGTCAGCACAGGGAAATATCTGCTTCTAAATCCAAAACGCAGCTTTCTAACAGAACGGTTGTCAATGTGTGCACTCAACTTCCAGATTTAAACCCGTGTGTGGATTCAGCAGTCTGCAAACACTTTCTCTGCAGAGTCCCAAAACAGGTGTTTTCAGCCCATTACCGGCATATGGAAGAAACAGCAGTCAGCACTGGGAAATATCTGCTTCTAAATCCAAAACGCAGCTATCTAACAGAACGGTTGTCAATGTGTGCACTCAACTTCCAGAGTTAAACCCGTGTGTGGATTCAGCAGTCTGCAAACACTTTCTCTGCAGAGTCCCAAAACAGGCGTTTTCAGCCCATTATCGGCATATGGAAGAAACAGCAGTCAGCACAGGGAAATATCTGCTTCTAAATCCAAAACGCAGCTATCTAACAGAACGGTTGTCAATGTGTGCACTCAACTTCCAGAGTTAAACCCGTGTGTGCATTCAGCAGTCTGCAAACACTTTCTCTGCAGAGTCCCAAAACAGGCGTTTTCAGCCCATTACCAGCATATGGAAGAAACAGTAGTCAGCACAGGGAAATATCTGCTTCTAAATCCAAAACGCAGCTATCTAACAGAACGGTTGTCAATGTGTGCACTCAACTTCCAGAGTTAAACCCGTGTGTGGATTCAGCAGTCTGCAAACACTTTCTCTGCAGAGTCCCAAAACAGGCGTTTTCAGCCCATTACCGGCATATGGAAGAAACAGCAGTCAGCACAGGGAAATATCTGATTATAAATCCAAACCGAGCTATCTAACAGAACGGTTGTCAATGTGTGCACTCAACTTTCAGAGTTAAACCCGTGTGTGGATTCAGCAGTCTGCAAACACTTTCTCTGCAGAGTCCCAAAACAGGCGTTTTCAGCCCATTACCGGCCTATGGAAGAAACAGCAGTCAGCACAGGGAAATATCTGCTTCTAAATCCAAAACGCAGCTATCTAACAGAACGGTTGTCAATGTGTGCACTCAACTTCCAGAGTTAAACCCGTGTGTGGATTCAGCAGTCTGCAAACACTTTCTCTGCAGAGTCCCAAAACAGGCGTTTTCAGCCCATTACTGCCATATGGAAGAAACAGCAGTCAGCACAGGGAAATATCTGCTTCTAAATCCAAAACGCAGCTATCTAACAGAACGGTTTTCAATGTGTGCACTCAACTTCCAGAGGTAAACCCGTGTGTGGATTCAGCAGGCTGCAAACAATTTCTCTGCAGAGTCCCAAAACAGGCGTTTTCAGCCCATTACCGGCATATGGAAGAAACAGCAGTAAGCACAGGGAAATATCTGCTTCTAAATCCAAAACGCAGCTATCTAACAGAACGGTTGTCAATGTGTGCACTCAACTTCCAGAGTTAAAACCGTGTGTGGATTCAGCAGTCTGCAAACACTTTCTCTGCAGAGTCCCAAAACAGGCGTTTTCAGCCCATTACCAGCATATGAAAGAAACAGTAGTCAGCACAGGGAAATATCTGCTTCTAAATCCAAAACGCAGCTATCTAACAGAACGGTTGTCAATGTGTGCACTCAACTTCCAGAGTTAAACCCGTGTGTTGATTCAGCAGTTTGCAAACACTTTCTCTGCAGAGTCCCAAAACAGGCGTTTTCAGCCCATTACCGGCATATGGAAGAAACAGCAGTAAGCCCAGGGAAATATCTGCTTTAAATCCAAAACGCAGCTATCTAACAGAACGGTTGTCAAAGTGTGACTCAACTTCCAGAGTTAAACCCGTGTGTGGATTCAGCAGTCTGCAAACACTTTTTCTGCAGAGTACCAAAACAGGTGTTTTCAGCCCATTACCGGCACATGGAAGAAACAGCAGTAAGCACAGCTAAATATCTGCTTCTAAATCCAAAACGCAGCTATCTAACAGAACGGTTGTCAAAGTGTGACTCAACTTCCAGAGTTAAACCCGTGTGTGGATTCAGCAGTCTGCAAACACTTTCTCTGCAGAGTACCAAAACAGGCGTTTTCAGCCCATTACCGGCATATGGAAGAAACAGCAGTCAGCACAGGGAAATATCTGCTTCTATATCCAAAACGCAGGTATCTAACAGAACGGTTGTCAATGTGTGCACTCAACTTCCAGAGTTAAACCCGTGTGTGGATTCAGCAGTCTGCAAACACTTTCTCTGCAGAGTCCCAAAACAGGCGTTTTCAGCCCATTACCGGCCTATGGAAGAAACAGCAGTCAGCACAGGGAAATATCTGCTTCTAAATCCAAAACGCAGCTATCTAACAGAACGGTTGTCAATGTGTGCACTCAACTTCCAGAGTTAAACCCGTGTGTGGATTCAGCAGTCTGCAAACACTTTCTCTGCAGAGTCCCAAAACAGGCGTTTTCAGCCCATTACTGCCATATGGAAGAAACAGCAGTCAGCACAGGGAAATATCTGCTTCTAAATCCAAAACGCAGCTATCTAACAGAACGGTTTTCAATGTGTGCACTCAACTTCCAGAGGTAAACCCGTGTGTGGATTCAGCAGGCTGCAAACAATTTCTCTGCAGAGTCCCAAAACAGGCGTTTTCAGCCCATTACCGGCATATGGAAGAAACAGCAGTAAGCACAGGGAATTATCTGCTTCTAAATCCAAAACGCAGCTATCTAACAGAACGGTTGTCAATGTGTGCACTCAACTTCCAGAGTTAAAACCGTGTGTGGATTCAGCAGTCTGCAAACACTTTCTCTGCAGAGTCCCAAAACAGGCGTTTTCAGCCCATTACCAGCATATGAAAGAAACAGTAGTCAGCACAGGGAAATATCTGCTTCTAAATCCAAAACGCAGCTATCTAACAGAACGGTTGTCAATGTGTGCACTCAACTTCCAGAGTTAAACCCGTGTGTTGATTCAGCAGTTTGCAAACACTTTCTCTGCAGAGTCCCAAAACAGGCGTTTTCAGCCCATTACCGGCATATGGAAGAAACAGCAGTAAGCCCAGGGAAATATCTGCTTTAAATCCAAAACGCAGCTATCTAACAGAACGGTTGTCAAAGTGTGACTCAACTTCCAGAGTTAAACCCGTGTGTGGATTCAGCAGTCTGCAAACACTTTTTCTGCAGAGTACCAAAACAGGTGTTTTCAGCCCATTACCGGCACATGGAAGAAACAGCAGTAAGCACAGCTAAATATCTGCTTCTAAATCCAAAACGCAGCTATCTAACAGAACGGTTGTCAAAGTGTGACTCAACTTCCAGAGTTAAACCCGTGTGTGGATTCAGCAGTCTGCAAACACTTTCTCTGCAGAGTACCAAAACAGGCGTTTTCAGCCCATTACCGGCATATGGAAGAAACAGCAGTCAGCACAGGGAAATATCTGCTTCTATATCCAAAACGCAGGTATCTAACAGAACGGTTGTCAATGTGTGCACTCAACTTCCAGAGTTAAACCCGTGTGTGGATTCAGCAGTCTGCAAACACTTTCTCTGCAGAGTCCCAAAACAGGCGTTTTCAGCCCATTACCGGCATAGGGAAGAAACAGCAGTCAGCACAGGGAAATATCTGCTTCTAAATCCAAAACGCAGCTATCTAACAGAACGGTTGTCAATGTGTGCACTCAACTACCAGAGTTAAACCCGTGTGTGGATTCAGCAGTCTGCAAACACTTTCTCTGCACAGTCCCAAAACAGGCCATTTCAGCCCATTACCGGCATATGGAAGAAACAGCAGTCAGCACAGGGAAATATCTGCTTCTAAATCCAAAACGCAGCTATCTAACAGAACGGTTGTCAATGTGTGCACTCAATTCCAGAGTTAAACACGTGTGTGGATTCAGCAGTCTGCAAACACTTTCTCTGCAGAGTCCCAAAACAGGCGTTTTCAGCCCATTACCGGCATATGGAAGAAACAGCAGTCAGCACAGGGAAATATCTGCTTCTAAATCCAAAACGCAGCTATCTAACAGAACGGTTGTCAATGTGGGCACTCAACTTCCAGAGTTAAACACGTGTGTGGATTCAGCAGGCTGCAAACACTTTCTCTGCAGAGTCCCAAAACAGGCGTTTTCAGCCAATTACCGGCATATGGAAGAAACAGCATTAAGCACAGTTAAATATCTGCTTCTAAATCCAAAACGCAGCTATCTAACAGAACGGTTGTCAATGTGTGCACTCAACTTCCAGAGTTAAACCCGTGTGTGGATTCAGCAGTCTGCAAACACTTTCTCTGCAGAGTAACAAAACAGGGGTTTTCACCCATTACCGGCATAAGGAAGAAACAGCAGTCAGCACAGGGAAATATCTGCTTCTAAATCCAAAACGCAGCTATCTAACAGAACGGTTGTCAATGTGTGCACTCAACTTCCAGAGTTAAACCCCTGTGTGGATTCAGCACTCTGCAAACACTTTCTCTGCAGAGTCCCCAAACAGGCGTTTTCAGCCCATTACCGGCATATGGAAGAAACAGCAGTCAGCCCAGGGAAATATCTGCTTCTAAATCCAAAACGCAGCTATCTAACAGAACGGCTGTCAATGCGTGCACTCAACTTCAAGATTTAAACCTGTGTGTGGATTCAGCAGTCTGCAAACACTTTCTCTGCAGAGTCCCAAAACAGGCGTTTTCAGCCCAATACCGGCATATGGAAAAAACAGCAGTAAGCACAGGGAAATATCTGCTTCTAAATCCAAAACACAGCTATGTAACAGAACGGTTGTCAATGTGTGCACTCAACTTCCAGAATTAAACCCTTGTGTGGATTCAGCAATCTGCACACACTTTCTCTGCAGAGTCCCAAAACAGGCGTTTTCACCCATTACAGGCATATGGAAGAAACAGCAGTCAGCACAGGGAAATATCTGCTTCTAAATCCAAAACGCAGCTATCTAACAGAACGGTTGTCAATGTGTGCAATCAACTTCCAGAGTTAAACCAGTTTGTGGATTCTGCAGTCTGCAAACACTTTCTCTGCAGAGTCCCTAAACAGGCGTTTTCAGCCCATTACCGGCATATGGAAGAAAGAGCAGTAAGCACAGGGAAATATCTGCTTCTAAATCCAAAACGCAGCTATCTAACAGAACGGTTGTCAATGTGTGCACTCAACTTCCACAGTTAAACCCGTGTGTGGATTCAGCAGTCTGCAAACACTTTCTCTGCAGAGTCCCAAAACAGGCGTTTTCAGCCCATTACCGGTATATGGAAGAAACAAGAGTCAGCACAGGGAAATATCTGCTTCTATATCCAAAACGCAGCTATCTAACAGAACGGTTGTCAATGTGTGCACTCAACTTCCAGAGTTAAACCCGTGTGTGGATTCAGCAGTCTGCAAACACTTTCTCTGCAGAGTCCCAAAACAGGCGTTTTCAGCCCATTACCGGCATAGGGAAGAAACAGCAGTCAGCACAGGGAAATATCTGCTTCTAAATCCAAAAGGCAGCTATCTAACAGAACGGTTGTCAATGTGTGCACTCAACTACCAGAGTTAAACCCGTGTGTGGATTCAGCAGTCTGCAAACACTTTCTCTGCACAGTCCCAAAACAGGCCTTTTCAGCCCATTACCGGCATAGGGAAGAAACAGCAGTCAGCACAGGGAAATATCTGCTTATACTCCAAAACGCAGCTATCTAACAGAACGGTTGTCAATGTGTGCACTCAACTTCCAGAGTTAAACCCGTGTGTGGATTCAGCAGTATGCAAACACTTTCTCTGCAGAGTCCCAAAACAGGCGTTTTCAGCCCATTACAGGCTTATGGAAGAAACAGCAGTCAGCACAGGGAAATATCTGCTTCTAAATCGAAAACGCAGCTATGTAACAGAACGGTTGTCAATGTGTGCAATCAACTTCCAGAGTTAAACCCGTATGTGGATTCAGAAGTCTGCAAACACTTTCTCTGCAGAGTCCCAAAACAGGCGTTTTCAGCCCATTACCGGCATGTGGAAGAAACAGCAGTAAGCACAGGGAAATATCTGCTTCTAAATCCAAAACGCAGCTATCTAACAGAACGGTGGTCAATGTGTGCACTCAACTTCCAGAGTTAAACCCGTGTGTGGATTCAGCAGTCTGCAAACACTTTCTCTGCAGAGTCCCAAAACAGGCGTTTTCAGCCCATTACAGGCTTATGGAAGAAACAGCAGTCAGCACAGGGAAATATCTGCTTCTAAATCCAAAACGCAGCTATCTAACAGAACGGTTGTCAATGTGTGCAATCAACTTCCAGAGTTAAACCCGTTTGTGGATTCAGCAGTCTTCAAACACTTTCTCTGCAGAGTCCCAAAACAGGCGTTTTCAGCCCATTACCGGCATATGGAAGAAACAGCAGTCAGCACAGAGAAATATCTGCTTCTAAATCCAAAACGCAGCTATCTAACAGAACGGTTGTCAATGTGTGCACTCAACTTCCAGAGTTAAACCCGTGTGCGGATACAGCAGTCTGCAAACACTTTCTCTGCAGAGTCCCAAAACAGGCGTTTTCAGCCCATTACCGGCATATGGAAGAAACAGCAGTCAGCACAGGGAAATATCTGCTTCTACATCCAAAACGCAGCTATCTAACAGAACGGTTGTCAATGTGTGCACTCAACTTCCAGAGTTAAACCCGTGTGCGGATACAGCAGTCTGCAAACACTTTCTCTGCAGAGTCCCAAAACACGCGTTTTCAGCCCATTACCGGCATATGGAAGAAACAGTAGTAAGCACAGGGAAATATCTGCTTCTAAATCCAAAACGCAGCTATCTAACAGAACGGTTGTCAATGTGTGCACTCAACTTCCAGAGTTAAACCCGTGTGTGGATTCAGCAGTCTGCAAACACTTTCTCTGCAGAGTCCCAAAACAGGCGTTTTCAGCCCATTACCGGCATATGGAAGAACCAGCAGTCAGCACAGGGAAATATCTGCTTCTAAATCCAAAACGCAGCTTTCTAACAGAACGGTTGTCAATGTGTGCACTCAACTTCCAGATTTAAACCCGTGTGTGGATTCAGCAGTCTGCAAACACTTTCTCTGCAGAGTCCCAAAACAGGTGTTTTCAGCCCATTACCGGCATATGGAAGAAACAGCAGTCAGCACTGGGAAATATCTGCTTCTAAATCCAAAACGCAGCTATCTAACAGAACGGTTGTCAATGTGTGCACTCAACTTCCAGAGTTAAACCCGTGTGTGGATTCAGCAGTCTGCAAACACTTTCTCTGCAGAGTCCCAAAACAGGCGTTTTCAGCCCATTATCGGCATATGGAAGAAACAGCAGTCAGCACAGGGAAATATCTGCTTCTAAATCCAAAACGCAGCTATCTAACAGAACGGTTGTCAATGTGTGCACTCAACTTCCAGAGTTAAACCCGTGTGTGCATTCAGCAGTCTGCAAACACTTTCTCTGCAGAGTCCCAAAACAGGCGTTTTCAGCCCATTACCAGCATATGGAAGAAACAGTAGTCAGCACAGGGAAATATCTGCTTCTAAATCCAAAACGCAGCTATCTAACAGAACGGTTGTCAATGTGTGCACTCAACTTCCAGAGTTAAACCCGTGTGTGGATTCAGCAGTCTGCAAACACTTTCTCTGCAGAGTCCCAAAACAGGCGTTTTCAGCCCATTACCGGCATATGGAAGAAACAGCAGTCAGCACAGGGAAATATCTGATTATAAATCCAAACCGAGCTATCTAACAGAACGGTTGTCAATGTGTGCACTCAACTTTCAGAGTTAAACCCGTGTGTGGATTCAGCAGTCTGCAAACACTTTCTCTGCAGAGTCCCAAAACAGGCGTTTTCAGCCCATTACCGGCCTATGGAAGAAACAGCAGTCAGCACAGGGAAATATCTGCTTCTAAATCCAAAACGCAGCTATCTAACAGAACGGTTGTCAATGTGTGCACTCAACTTCCAGAGTTAAACCCGTGTGTGGATTCAGCAGTCTGCAAACACTTTCTCTGCAGAGTCCCAAAACAGGCGTTTTCAGCCCATTACTGCCATATGGAAGAAACAGCAGTCAGCACAGGGAAATATCTGCTTCTAAATCCAAAACGCAGCTATCTAACAGAACGGTTTTCAATGTGTGCACTCAACTTCCAGAGGTAAACCCGTGTGTGGATTCAGCAGGCTGCAAACAATTTCTCTGCAGAGTCCCAAAACAGGCGTTTTCAGCCCATTACCGGCATATGGAAGAAACAGCAGTAAGCACAGGGAAATATCTGCTTCTAAATCCAAAACGCAGCTATCTAACAGAACGGTTGTCAATGTGTGCACTCAACTTCCAGAGTTAAAACCGTGTGTGGATTCAGCAGTCTGCAAACACTTTCTCTGCAGAGTCCCAAAACAGGCGTTTTCAGCCCATTACCAGCATATGAAAGAAACAGTAGTCAGCACAGGGAAATATCTGCTTCTAAATCCAAAACGCAGCTATCTAACAGAACGGTTGTCAATGTGTGCACTCAACTTCCAGAGTTAAACCCGTGTGTTGATTCAGCAGTTTGCAAACACTTTCTCTGCAGAGTCCCAAAACAGGCGTTTTCAGCCCATTACCGGCATATGGAAGAAACAGCAGTAAGCCCAGGGAAATATCTGCTTTAAATCCAAAACGCAGCTATCTAACAGAACGGTTGTCAAAGTGTGACTCAACTTCCAGAGTTAAACCCGTGTGTGGATTCAGCAGTCTGCAAACACTTTTTCTGCAGAGTACCAAAACAGGTGTTTTCAGCCCATTACCGGCACATGGAAGAAACAGCAGTAAGCACAGCTAAATATCTGCTTCTAAATCCAAAACGCAGCTATCTAACAGAACGGTTGTCAAAGTGTGACTCAACTTCCAGAGTTAAACCCGTGTGTGGATTCAGCAGTCTGCAAACACTTTCTCTGCAGAGTACCAAAACAGGCGTTTTCAGCCCATTACCGGCATATGGAAGAAACAGCAGTCAGCACAGGGAAATATCTGCTTCTATATCCAAAACGCAGGTATCTAACAGAACGGTTGTCAATGTGTGCACTCAACTTCCAGAGTTAAACCCGTGTGTGGATTCAGCAGTCTGCAAACACTTTCTCTGCAGAGTCCCAAAACAGGCGTTTTCAGCCCATTACCGGCATAGGGAAGAAACAGCAGTCAGCACAGGGAAATATCTGCTTCTAAATCCAAAACGCAGCTATCTAACAGAACGGTTGTCAATGTGTGCACTCAACTACCAGAGTTAAACCCGTGTGTGGATTCAGCAGTCTGCAAACACTTTCTCTGCACAGTCCCAAAACAGGCCATTTCAGCCCATTACCGGCATATGGAAGAAACAGCAGTCAGCACAGGGAAATATCTGCTTCTAAATCCAAAACGCAGCTATCTAACAGAACGGTTGTCAATGTGTGCACTCAACTTCAAGATTTAAACCTATGTGTGGATTCAGCAGTCTGCAAACACTTTCTCTGCAGAGTCCCAAAACAGGCGTTTTCAGCCCAATACCGGCATATGGAAGAAACAGCAGTCAGCACAGGGAAATATCTGCTTCTAAATCCAAAACACAGCTATGTAACAGAACGGTTGTCAATGTGTGCACTCAACTTCCAGAGTTAAACCCGTGTGTGGATTCAGCAGTCTGCAAACACTTTCTCTGCAGAGTCCCAAAACAGGCGTTTTCACCCATTACAGGCATATGGAAGAAACAGCAGTAGGCACAGGAAAATATCTGCTTCTAAATCCAAAACGCAGCTATCTAACAGAACGGTTGTCAATGTGTGCAATCAACTTCCAGAGTTAAACCAGTTTGTGGATTCCGCAGTCTGCAAACACTTTCTCTGCAGAGTCCCTAAACAGGCGTTTTCAGCCCATTATCGGCATATGGAAGAAAGAGCAGTAAGCACAGGGAAATATCTGCTTCTAAATCCAAAACGCAGCTTTCTAACAGAACGGTTGTCAATGTGTGCACTCAACTTCCACAGTTAAACCTGTGTGTGGATTCAGCAGTCTGCAAACACGTTCTCTGCAGAGTCCCAAAACAGGCGTTTTCAGCCCATTACCGGCATATGGAAGAAACAGCAGTCAGCACAGGGAATTATCAGCTTCTAAATCCAAAACGCAGCTATCTAACAGAACGGTTGTCAATGTGTGCACTCAACTTCCAGAGTTAAACACGTGTGTGGATTCAGCAGTCTGCAAACACTTTCTCTGCAGAGTCCCAAAACAGGCGTTTTTACCCATTACCGGCATATGGAAGAAACAGCAGTAAGCACAGGGAAATATCTGCTTCTAAATCCAAAACGCAGCTATCTAACAGAACGGTTGTCAATGTGTGCACTCAACTTCCAGAGTTAAACCCTTGTGTGGATTCAGCGGTCTGCACACACGTTCTCTGCAGAGTCCCAAAACAGGCGTTTTCAGCCCATTACAGGCTTATGGAAGAAACAGCAGTCAGCACAGGGAAATATCTGCTTCTAAATCCAAAACACAGCTATGTAACAGAACGGTTGTCAATGTGTGCACTCAACTTCCAGAGTTAAACCCTTGTGTGGATTCAGCGGTCTGCACACACGTTCTCTGCAGAGTCCCAAAACAGGCGTTTTCAGCCCATTACTGGCTTATGGAAGAAACAGCAGTCAGCACAGGGAAATATCTGCTTCTAAATCCAAAACACAGCTATGTAACAGAACGGTTGTCAATGTGTGCACTCAACTTCCAGAGTTAAACCCTTGTGTGGATTCAGCGGTCTGCACACACGTTCTCTGCAGAGTCCCAAAACAGGCGTTTTCAGCCCATTACAGGCTTATGGAAGAAACAGCAGTCAGCACAGGGAAATATCTGCTTCTAAATCGAAAACGCAGCTATGTAACAGAACGGTTGTCAATGTGTGCAATCAACTTCCAGAGTTAAACCCGTTTGTGGATTCAGCAGTCTGCAAACACTTTCTCTGCAGAGTCCCAAAACAGGCGTTTTCAGCCCATTACCGGCATGTGGAAGAAAGAGCAGTCAGCACAGGGAAATATCTGCTTCTAAATCCAAAACGCAGCTATCTAACAGAACGGTTTTCAATGTGTGCACTCAACTTCCAGAGTAAAACCCGTGTGTGGATTCAGCAGTTTGCAAACACTTTCTCTGCAGAGTCCCAAAACAGGCGTTTTCAGCCCATTACAGGCTTATGGAAGAAACAGCAGTCAGCACAGGGAAATATCTGCTTCTAAATCCAAAACGCAGCTATCTAACAGAACGGTTGTCAATGTGTGCAATCAACTTCCAGAGTTAAACCCGTTTGTGGATTCAGCAGTCTTCAAACACTTTCTCTGCAGAGTCCCAAAACAGGCGTTTTCAGCCCATTACCGGCATATGGAAGAAACAGCAGTCAGCACAGGGAAATATCTGCTTCTAAATCCAAAACGCAGCTATCTAACAGAACGGTTGTCAATGTGTGCACTCAACTTCCAGAGTTAAACCCGTGTGCGGATACAGCAGTCTGCAAACACTTTCTCTGCAGAGTCCCAAAACAGGCGTTTTCAGCCCATTACCGGCACATGGAAGAAACAGCAGTCAGCACAGGGAAATATCTGATTCTAAATCCAAAACGCAGCTATCTAACAGAACGGTTGTCAATGTGTGCACTCAACTTCCAGTGTTAAACCCGTGTGTGGATTCAGCAGTCTGCAAACATGTTCTCTGCAGAGTCCCAAAACAGGCGTTTTCAGCCCATTACCGGCATATGGAAGAAACAGCAGTAAGCACAGGGAAATATCTGCTTCTAAATCCAAAACGCAGCTATCTAACAGAATGGTTGTCAATGTGTGCACTCAACTTCCAGAGTTAAACCCGTGTGTGGATTCAGCAGTCTGCAAACACTTTCTCTGCAGAGTCCCAAAACAGGCGTTTTCAGCCCATTACCGGCATATGGAAGAACCAGCAGTCAGCACAGGGAAATATCTGCTTCTAAATCCAAAACGCAGCTTTCTAACAGAACGGTTGTCAATGTGTGCACTCAACTTCCAGAGTTAAACCCGTGTGTGGATTCAGCAGTCTGCAAACACTTTCTCTGCAGAGTCCCAAAACAGGTGTTTTCAGCCCTTTACCGGCATATGGAAGAAACAGCAGTCAGCACAGGGAAATATCTGCTTCTAACTCCAAAACGCAGCTATCTAACAGAACGGTTGTCAATGTGTGCACTCAACTTCCAGAGTTAAACCCGTGTGTGGATTCAGCAGTCTGCAAACACTTTCTCTGCAGAGTCCCAAAACAGGCGTTTTCAGCCCATTACCGGCATATGGAAGAACCAGCAGTCAGCACAGGGAAATATCTGCTTCTAAATCCAAAACGCAGCTTTCTAACAGAACGGTTGTCAATGTGTGCACTCAACTTCCAGAGTTAAACCCGTGTGTGGATTCAGCAGTCTGCAAACACTTTCTCTGCAGAGTCCCAAAACAGGTGTTTTCAGCCCATTACCGGCATATGGAAGAAACAGCAGTCAGCACAGGGAAATATCTGCTTCTAACTCCAAAACGCAGCTATCTAACAGAACGGTTGTCAATGTGTGCACTCAACTTCCAGAGTTAAACCCGTGTGTGGATTCAGCAGTCTGCAAACACTTTCTCTGCAGAGTCCCAAAACAGGCGTTTTCAGCCCATTATCGGCATATGGAAAAACAGCAGTCAGCACAGGGAAATATCTGCTTCTAAATCCAAAACGCAGCTATCTAACAGAACGGTTGTCAATGTGTGCACTCAACTTCCAGAGTTAAACCCGTGTGTGCATTCAGCAGTCTGCAAACACTTTCTCTGCAGAGTCCCAAAACAGGCGTTTTCAGCCCATTACCAGCATATGGAAGAAACAGTAGTCAGCACAGGGAAATATCTGCTTCTAAATCCAAAACGCAGCTATCTAACAGAACGAGTGCCAATGTGTGCACTCAACTTCCAGAGTTAAACCCGTGTGTGGATTCAGCAGTTTGCAAACACTTTCTCTGCAGAGTCCCAAAACAGGCGTTTTCAGCCCATTACCGGCATTTGGAAGAAACAGCAGTAAGCACTGGGAAATATCTGCTTTAAATCCAAAACGCAGCTATCTAACAGAACGGTTGTCAATGTGTGCACTCAACTTCCAGAGTTAAACCCGTGTGTGGATTCAGCAGTCTGCAAACACTTTCTCTGCAGAGTCCCAAAACAGGCGTTTTCAGCCCATTACCGGCATATGGAAGAAACAGCAGTTAGACCAGGGAAATATCTGCTTCTAAATCCAAAACGCAGCTATCTAACAGAACGGTTGTCAATGTGTGCACTCAACTTCCAGAGTTAAACCCGTGTGTGGATTCAGCAGGCTGCAAACACTTCCTCTGCAGTCCCAAAACAGGCATTTTCAGCCCATTACCGGCATATGGAAGAAACAGCAGTCAGCACAGGGAAATATCTGCTTCTAATTCCAAAACGCAGCTATCTAACAGAACGGTTGTCAATGTGTGCACTCAACTTCCAGAGTTAAACACGTGTGTGGATTCACCAGTCTGCAAACAATTTCTCTGCAGAGTCCCAAAACAGGTGTTTTCAGCCCATTACCGGCATATGGAAGAAACAGCAATAAGCACAGCTAAATATCTGCTTCTAAATCCAAAACGCAGCTATCTAACAGAACGGTTGTCAAAGTGTGCACTCAACTTCCAGAGTTAAACCCGTGTGTGGATTCAGCAGTCTGCAAACACTTTCTCTGCAGAGTCCCAAAACAGGCGTTTTCAGCCCATTACCGGCATATGGAAGAAACAGCAGTCAGCACAGGGAAATATCTGCTTCTAATTCCAAAATGCAGCTATCTAACAGAACGGTTGTCAATGTGTGCACTCAACTTCCAGAGTTAAACACGTGTGTGGATTCACCAGTCTGCAAACAATTTCTCTGCAGAGTCCCAAAACAGGTGTTTTCAGCCCATTACCGGCATATGGAAGAAACAGCAGTAAGCACAGCTAAATATCTGCTTCTAAATCCAAAACGCAGCTATCTAACAGAACGGTTGTCAAAGTGTGCACTCAACTTCCAGAGTTAAACCCGTGTGTGGATTCAGCAGTCTGCAAACACTTTCTCTGCAGAGTCCCAAAACAGGCGTTTTCAGCCCATTACCGGCATATGGAAGAAACAGCAGTCATCACAGGGAAATATCTGCTTCTAAATCCAAAACGCAGCTATCTAACAGAACGGTTGTCAATGTGTGCACTCAACTTCCAGAGTAAAACCCGTGTGTGGATTCAGCAGTCTGCAAACACTTTCTCTGCACAGTCCCAAAACAGGACTTTTCAGCCCATTACCGGCATAGGGAAGAAACAGCAGTCAGCACAGGGAAATATCTGCTTCTAAGTCCAAAACGCAGCTATCTAACAGAACGGTTGTCAATGTGTGCACTCAACTTCCAGAGTTAAACCCGTGTGTGGATTCAGCAGTCTGCAAACACTTTCTCTGCAGAGTCCCGAAACAGGCGTTTTTAGCCCATTACCGGCATATGGAAGAAACAGCAGTCAGCACAGGGAAATATCTGCTTCTATATCCAAAACGCAGCTATCTAACAGAACGGTTGTCAATGTGTGCACTCAACTTCCAGAGTTAAACCCGTGTGTGGATTCAGCAGTCTGCAAAAACTTTCTCTGCAGAGTCCCAAAACAGGCGTTTTCAGACCATTACCGGCATATGGAAGAAACAGCAGTCAGCACAGGGAAATATCTGCTTCTAAATCCAAAACGCAGCTATCTAACAGAACGGTTGTCAGTGTGTGCACTCAACTTCCAGAGTTAAACCCGTGTGTGGATTCAGCAGTCTGCAAAAACTTTCTCTGCAGAGTCCCAAACCGGCGATTTCAGACCATTACCGGCATATGGAAGAAACAGCAGTCAGCACAGGGAAATATCTGCTTCTAAATCCAAAACGCAGCTATCTAACAGAACGGTTGTCAATGTGTGCACTCAACTTCCAGAGTTAAACCCGTGTGTGGATTCAGCAGTCTGCAAACACTTTCTCTGCAGAGTCCCAAAACAGGCGTTTTCAGCCCATTACCGGCATATGGAAGAAACAGCAGTAAGCACAGGGAAATATCTGCTTCTAAATCCAAAACGCAGCTATCTAACAGAATGGTTGTCAATGTTTGCACTCAACTTCCAGAGTTAAACCCGTGTGTGGATTCAGCAGTCTGCAAACACTTTCTCTGCAGAGTCCCAAAACAGGTGTTTTCAGCCCATTACCGGCATATGGAAGAAACAGCAGTCAGCACAGGGAAATATCTGCTTCTAAATCCAAAACACAGCTATGTAACAGAACGGTTGTCAATGTGTGCACTCAACTTCCAGAGTTAAACCCTTGTGTGGATTCAGCGGTCTGCACACACGTTCTCTGCAGAGTCCCAAAACAGGCGTTTTCAGCCCATTACTGGCTTATGGAAGAAACAGCAGACAGCACAGGGAAATATCTGCTTCTAAATCCAAAACACAGCTATGTAACAGAACGGTTGACAATGTGTGCACTCAACTTCCAGAGTTAAACCCGTTTGTGGATTCAGCAGTCTGCAAACACTTTCTCTGCAGAGTCCCAAAACAGGCGTTTTCAGCCCATTACCGGCATGTGGAAGAAAGAGCAGTCAGCACAGGGAAATATCTGCTTCTAAATCCAAAACGCAGCTATCTAACAGAACGGTGGTCAATGTGTGCACTCAACTTCTAGAGTAAAACCCGTGTGTGGATTCAGCAGTCTGCAAACACTTTCTCTGCAGAGTCCCAAAACAGGCGTTTTCAGCCCATTACAGGCTTATGGAAGAAACAGCAGTCAGCACAGGGAAATATCTGCTTCTAAATCCAAAACGCAGCTATCTAACAGAACGGTTGTCAATGTGTGCAATCAACTTCCAGAGTTAAACCCGTTTGTGGATTCAGCAGTCTTCAAACACCTTCTCTGCAGAGTCCCAAAACAGGCGTTTTCAGCCCATTACCGGCATATGGAAGAAACAGCAGTCAGCACAGGGAAATATCTGCTTCTAAATCCAAAACGCAGCTATCTAACAGAACGGTTGTCAATGTGTGCACTCAACTTCCAGAGTTAAACCCGTGTGCAGATACAGCAGTCTGCAAACACTTTCTCTGCAGAGTCCCAAAACAGGCGTTTTCAGCCCATTACCGGCATATGGAAGAAACAGCAGTCAGCACAGGGAAATATCTGATTCTAAATCCAAAACGCAGCTATCTAACAGAACGGTTGTCAATGTGTGCACTCAACTTCCAGTGTTAAACCCGTGTGTGGATTCAGCAGTCTGCAAACATGTTCTCTGCAGAGTCCCAAAACAGGCATTTTCAGTCCATTACCGGCATATGGAAGAAACAGCAGTAAGCACAGGGAAATATCTGCTTCTAAATCCAAAACGCAGCTATCTAACAGAATGGTTGTCAATGTGTGCACTCAACTTCCAGAGTTAAACCCGTGTGTGGATTCAGCAGTCTGCAAACACTTTCTCTGCAGAGTCCCAAAACAGGCGTTTTCAGCCCATTACCGGCATATGGAAGAACCAGCAGTCAGCACAGGGAAATATCTGCTTCTAAATCCAAAACGCAGCTTTCTAACAGAACGGTTGTCAATGTGTGCACTCAACTTCCAGAGTTAAACACGTGTGTGGATTCAGCAGTCTGCAAACACTTTCTCTGCAGAGTCCCAAAACAGGTGTTTTCAGCCCTTTACCGGCATATGGAAGAAACAGCAGTCAGCACAGGGAAATATCTGCTTCTAACTCCAAAACGCAGCTATCTAACAGAACGGTTGTCAATGTGTGCACTCAACTTCCAGAGTTAAACCCGTGTGTGGATTCAGCAGTCTGCAAACACGTTCTCTGCAGAGTCCCAAAACAGGCGTTTT
Source organism: Aotus nancymaae (assembly GCF_030222135.1). Classification (NCBI taxonomy): domain Eukaryota; kingdom Metazoa; phylum Chordata; class Mammalia; order Primates; family Aotidae; genus Aotus; species Aotus nancymaae. The sequence continues at coordinate 252,160 of NW_026988977.1, forward strand.
CAGCCCATTACCGGCATATGGAAGAACAGCAGTCAGCACAGGGAAATATCTGCTTCTAAATCCAAAACGCAGCTTTCTAACAGAACGGTTGTCAATGTGTGCACTCAACTTCCAGAGTTAAACCCGTGTGTGGATTCAGCAGTCTGCAAACACTTTCTCTGCAGAGTCCCAAAACAGGTGTTTTCAGCCCATTACCGGCATATGGAAGAAACAGCAGTCAGCACAGGGAAATATCTGCTTCTAACTCCAAAACGCAGCTATCTAACAGAACGGTTGTCAATGTGTGCACTTAACTTCCAGAGTTAAACCCGTGTGTGGATTCAGCAGTCTGCAAACACTTTCTCTGCAGAGTCCCAAAACAGGCGTTTTCAGCCCATTATCGGCATATGGAAAAACAGCAGTCAGCACAGGGAAATATCTGCTTCTAAATCCAAAACGCAGCTATCTAACAGAACGGTTGTCAATGTGTGCACTCAACTTCCAGAGTTAAACCCGTGTGTGCATTCAGCAGTCTGCAAACACTTTCTCTGCATAGTCCCAAAACAGGCGTTTTCAGCCCATTACCAGCATACGGAAGAAACAGTAGTCAGCACAGGGAAATATCTGCTTCTAAATCCAAAACGCAGCTATCTAACAGAACGAGTGCCAATGTGTGCACTCAACTTCCAGAGTTAAACCCGTGTGTGGATTCAGCAGTTTGCAAACACTTTCTCTGCAGAGTCCCAAAACAGGCGTTTTCAGCCCATTACCGGCATATGGAAGAAACAGCAGTAAGCACTGGGAAATATCTGCTTTAAATCCAAAACGCAGCTATCTAACAGAACGGTTGTCAAAGTGTGCACTCAACTTCCAGAGTTAAACCCGTGTGTGGATTCAGCAGTCTGCAAACACTTTCTCTGCAGAGTCCCAAAACAGGCGTTTTCAGCCCATTACCGGCATATGGAAGAACCAGCAGTCAGCACAGGGAAATATCTGCTTCTATATCCAAAACGCAGCTATCTAACAGAACGGTTATCAATGTGTGCACTCAACTTCCAGAGTTAAACCCGTGTGTGGATTCAGCAGTCTGCAAACACTTTCTCTGCAGAGTCCCAAAACAGGCGTTTTCAGCCCATTACCGGCATAGGGAAGAAACAGCAGTCATCACAGGGAAATATCTGCTTCTAAATCCAAAACGCAGCTATCTAACAGAACGGTTGTCAATGTGTGCACTCAACTACCAGAGTTAAACCCGTGTGTGGATTCAGCAGTCTGCAAACACTTTCTCTGCACAGTCCCAAAACAGGCCTTTTCAGCCCATTACCGGCATATGGAAGAAACAGCAGTCAGCACAGGGAAATATCTGCTTCTAAATCCAAAACGCAGCTATCTAACAGAACGGTTGTCAATGTGTGCACTCAACTTCCAGAGTTAAACCCGTGTGTGGATTCAGCAGTCTGCAAACACTTTCTCTGCAGAGTCCCGAAACAGGCGTTTTTAGCCCATTACCGGCATATGGAAGAAACAGCAGTCAGCACAGGGAAATATCTGCTTCTATATCCAAAACGCAGCTATCTAACAGAACGGTTGTCAATGTGTGCACTCAACTTCCAGAGTTAAACCCGTGTGTGGATTCAGCAGTCTGCAAAAACTTTCTCTGCAGAGTCCCAAAACAGGCGTTTTCAGACCATTACCGGCATATGGAAGAAACAGCAGTCAGCACAGGGAAATATCTGCTTCTAAATCCAAAACGCAGCTATCTAACAGAACGGTTGTCAGTGTGTGCACTCAACTTCCAGAGTTAAACCCGTGTGTGGATTCAGCAGTCTGCAAAAACTTTCTCTGCAGAGTCCCAAACCGGCGATTTCAGACCATTACCGGCATATGGAAGAAACAGCAGTCAGCACAGGGAAATATCTGCTTCTAAATCCAAAACGCAGCTATCTAACAGAACGGTTGTCAATGTGTGCACTCAACTTCCAAAGTTAAACCCGTGTGTGGATTCAGCAGTCTGCAAACACTTTCTCTGCAGAGTCCCAAAACAGGCGTTTTCAGCCCATTACCGGCATATGGAAGAAACAGCAGTAAGCACAGGGAAATATCTGCTTCTAAATCCAAAACGCAGCTATCTAACAGAATGGTTGTCAATGTTTGCACTCAACTTCCAGAGTTAAACCCGTGTGTGGATTCAGCAGGCTGCAAACACTTTCTCTGCAGAGTCCCAAAACAGGCGTTTTCAGCCCATTACCAGCTTATGGAAGAAACAGCAGTCAGCACAGGGAAATATCTGCTTCTAAATGCAAAATGCAGCTATCTAACAGAACGGTTGTCAATGTGTGCACTCAACTTCCAGAGTTAAACACGTGTGTGGATTCAGCAGTCTGCAAACACTTTCTCTGCAGAGTCCCAAAACAGGCGTTTTCAGCCCATTACTGGCATATGGAAGAACCAGCAGTCAGCACAGGGAAATATCTGCTTCTAAATCCAAAATGCAGCTATCTAACAGAACGGTTGTCAATGTGTGCACTCAACTTCCAGAGTTAAACCCGTGTGTGGATTCAGCAGTCTGCAAACACTTTCTCTGCAGAGTCCCAAAACAGGCGTTTTCAGCCCATTACCGGCATATGGAAGAACCAGCAGTCAGCACAGGGAAATATCTGCTTCTAAATCCAAACCGAGCTATCTAACAGAACGGTTGTCAATGTGTGCACTCAACTTTCAGAGTTAAACCCGTGTGTGGATTCAGCAGTCTGCAAACACTTTCTCTGCAGAGTCCCAAAACAGGCGTTTTCAGGCCATTACCGGCATATGGAAGAAACAGCAGTCAGCACAGGGAAATATCTGCTTCTAAATCCAAAACGCAGCTATCTAACAGAACGGTTGTCAATGTGTGCACTCAACTTCCAGAGTTAAACCCGTGTGTGGATTCAGCAGTCTGCAAACACTTTCTCTGCACAGTCCCAAAACAGGCCATTTCAGCCCATTACCGGCATATGGAAGAAACAGCAGTCAGCACAGGGAAATATCTGCTTCTAAATCCAAAACGCAGCTATCTAACAGAACGGTTGTCAATGTGTGCACTCAACTTCAAGATTTAAACCTGTGTGTGGATTCAGCAGTCTGCAAACACTTTCTCTGCAGAGTCCCAAAACAGGCGTTTTCAGCCCAATACCGGCATATGGAAGAAACAGCAGTCAGCACAGGGAAATATCTGCTTCTAAATCCAAAACACAGCTATGTAACAGAACGGTTGTCAATGTGTGCACTCAACTTCCAGAGTTAAACCCGTGTGTGGACTCAGCAGTCTGCACACACTTTCTCTGCAGAGTCCCAAAACAGGCGTTTTCACCCATTACAGGCATATGGAAGAAACAGCAGTAGGCACAGGGAAATATCTGCTTCTAAATCCAAAACGCAGCTATCTAACAGAACGGTTGTCAATCTGTGCAATCAACTTCCAGAGTTAAACCAGTTTGTGGATTCCGCAGTCTGCAAACACTTTCTCTGCAGAGTCCCTAAACAGGCGTTTTCAGCCCATTACCGGCATATGGAAGAAAGAGCAGTAAGCACAGGGAAATATCTGCTTCTAAATCCAAAACGCAGCTATCTAACAGAACGGTTGTCAATGTGTGCAATCAACTTCCACAGTTAAACCCGTGTGTGGATTCAGCAGTCTGCAAACACGTTCTCTGCAGAGTCCCAAAACAGGCGTTTTCAGCCCATTACCGGCATATGGAAGAAACAGCAGTCAGCACAGGGAATTATCAGCTTCTAAATCCAAAACGCAGCTATCTAACAGAACGGTTGTCAATGTGTGCACTGAACTTCCAGAGTTAAACACGTGTGTGGATTCAGCAGTCTGCAAACACTTTCTCTGCAGAGTCCCAAAACAGGCGTTTTTAGCCCATTACCGGCATATGGAAGAAACAGTAGTAAGCACAGGGAAATATCTGCTTCTAAATCCAAAACGCAGCTATCTAACAGAACGGTTGTCAATGTGTGCACTCAACTTCCAGAGTTAAACCCTTGTGTGGATTCAGCGGTCTGCAAACACGTTCTCTGCAGAGTCCCAAAACAGGCGTTTTCAGCCCATTACAGGCTTATGGAAGAAACAGCAGTCAGCACAGGGAAATATCTGCTTCTAAATCCAAAACACAGCTATGTAACAGAACGGTTGTCAATGTGTGCACTCAACTTCCAGAGTTAAACCCTTGTGTGGATTCAGCGGTCTGCACACACGTTCTCTGCAGAGTCCCAAAACAGGCGTTTTCAGCCCATTATCGGCATATGGAAAAACAGCAGTCAGCACAGGGAAATATCTGCTTCTAAATCCAAAACGCAGCTATCTAACAGAACGGTTGTCAATGTGTGCACTCAACTTCCAGAGTTAAACCCGTGTGTGCATTCAGCAGTCTGCAAACACTTTCTCTGCAGAGTCCCAAAACAGGCGTTTTCAGCCCATTACCAGCATATGGAAGAAACAGTAGTCAGCACAGGGAAATATCTGCTTCTAAATCCAAAACGCAGCTATCTAACAGAACGAGTGCCAATGTGTGCACTCAACTTCCAGAGTTAAACCCGTGTGTGGATTCAGCAGTTTGCAAACACTTTCTCTGCAGAGTCCCAAAACAGGCGTTTTCAGCCCATTACCGGCATTTGGAAGAAACAGCAGTAAGCACTGGGAAATATCTGCTTTAAATCCAAAACGCAGCTATCTAACAGAACGGTTGTCAATGTGTGCACTCAACTTCCAGAGTTAAACCCGTGTGTGGATTCAGCAGTCTGCAAACACTTTCTCTGCAGAGTCCCAAAACAGGCGTTTTCAGCCCATTACCGGCATATGGAAGAAACAGCAGTTAGACCAGGGAAATATCTGCTTCTAAATCCAAAACGCAGCTATCTAACAGAACGGTTGTCAATGTGTGCACTCAACTTCCAGAGTTAAACCCGTGTGTGGATTCAGCAGGCTGCAAACACTTCCTCTGCAGTCCCAAAACAGGCATTTTCAGCCCATTACCGGCATATGGAAGAAACAGCAGTCAGCACAGGGAAATATCTGCTTCTAATTCCAAAACGCAGCTATCTAACAGAACGGTTGTCAATGTGTGCACTCAACTTCCAGAGTTAAACACGTGTGTGGATTCACCAGTCTGCAAACAATTTCTCTGCAGAGTCCCAAAACAGGTGTTTTCAGCCCATTACCGGCATATGGAAGAAACAGCAATAAGCACAGCTAAATATCTGCTTCTAAATCCAAAACGCAGCTATCTAACAGAACGGTTGTCAAAGTGTGCACTCAACTTCCAGAGTTAAACCCGTGTGTGGATTCAGCAGTCTGCAAACACTTTCTCTGCAGAGTCCCAAAACAGGCGTTTTCAGCCCATTACCGGCATATGGAAGAAACAGCAGTCAGCACAGGGAAATATCTGCTTCTAATTCCAAAATGCAGCTATCTAACAGAACGGTTGTCAATGTGTGCACTCAACTTCCAGAGTTAAACACGTGTGTGGATTCACCAGTCTGCAAACAATTTCTCTGCAGAGTCCCAAAACAGGTGTTTTCAGCCCATTACCGGCATATGGAAGAAACAGCAGTAAGCACAGCTAAATATCTGCTTCTAAATCCAAAACGCAGCTATCTAACAGAACGGTTGTCAAAGTGTGCACTCAACTTCCAGAGTTAAACCCGTGTGTGGATTCAGCAGTCTGCAAACACTTTCTCTGCAGAGTCCCAAAACAGGCGTTTTCAGCCAATTACCGGCATATGGAAGAAACAGCAGTCATCACAGGGAAATATCTGCTTCTAAATCCAAAACGCAGCTATCTAACAGAACGGTTGTCAATGTGTGCACTCAACTTCCAGAGTAAAACCCGTGTGTGGATTCAGCAGTCTGCAAACACTTTCTCTGCACAGTCCCAAAACAGGACTTTTCAGCCCATTACCGGCATATGGAAGAAACAGCAGTCAGCACAGGGAAATATCTGCTTCTAAGTCCAAAACGCAGCTATCTAACAGAACGGTTGTCAATGTGTGCACTCAACTTCCAGAGTTAAACCCGTGTGTGGATTCAGCAGTCTGCAAACACTTTCTCTGCAGAGTCCCGAAACAGGCGTTTTTAGCCCATTACCGGCATATGGAAGAAACAGCAGTCAGCACAGGGAAATATCTGCTTCTATATCCAAAACGCAGCTATCTAACAGAACGGTTGTCAATGTGTGCACTCAACTTCCAGAGTTAAACCCGTGTGTGGATTCAGCAGTCTGCAAAAACTTTCTCTGCAGAGTCCCAAAACAGGCGTTTTCAGACCATTACCGGCATATGGAAGAAACAGCAGTCAGCACAGGGAAATATCTGCTTCTAAATCCAAAACGCAGCTATCTAACAGAACGGTTGTCAGTGTGTGCACTCAACTTCCAGAGTTAAACCCGTGTGTGGATTCAGCAGTCTGCAAAAACTTTCTCTGCAGAGTCCCAAACCGGCGATTTCAGACCATTACCGGCATATGGAAGAAACAGCAGTCAGCACAGGGAAATATCTGCTTCTAAATCCAAAACGCAGCTATCTAACAGAACGGTTGTCAATGTGTGCACTCAACTTCCAGAGTTAAACCCGTGTGTGGATTCAGCAGTCTGCAAACACTTTCTCTGCAGAGTCCCAAAACAGGCGTTTTCAGCCCATTACCGGCATATGGAAGAAACAGCAGTAAGCACAGGGAAATATCTGCTTCTAAATCCAAAACGCAGCTATCTAACAGAATGGTTGTCAATGTTTGCACTCAACTTCCAGAGTTAAACCCGTGTGTGGATTCAGCAGTCCTGCAAACACTTTCTCTGCAGAGTCCCAAAACAGGTGTTTTCAGCCCATTACCGGCATATGGAAGAAACAGCAGTCAGCACAGGGAAATATCTGCTTCTAAATCCAAAACACAGCTATGTAACAGAACGGTTGTCAATGTGTGCACTCAACTTCCAGAGTTAAACCCTTGTGTGGATTCAGCGGTCTGCACACACGTTCTCTGCAGAGTCCCAAAACAGGCGTTTTCAGCCCATTACTGGCTTATGGAAGAAACAGCAGACAGCACAGGGAAATATCTGCTTCTAAATCCAAAACACAGCTATGTAACAGAACGGTTGACAATGTGTGCACTCAACTTCCAGAGTTAAACCCGTTTGTGGATTCAGCAGTCTGCAAACACTTTCTCTGCAGAGTCCCAAAACAGGCGTTTTCAGCCCATTACCGGCATGTGGGAAGAAAGAGCAGTCAGCACAGGGAAATATCTGCTTCTAAATCCAAAACGCAGCTATCTAACAGAACGGTGGTCAATGTGTGCACTCAACTTCTAGAGTAAAACCCGTGTGTGGATTCAGCAGTCTGCAAACACTTTCTCTGCAGAGTCCCAAAACAGGCGTTTTCAGCCCATTACAGGCTTATGGAAGAAACAGCAGTCAGCACAGGGAAATATCTGCTTCTAAATCCAAAACGCAGCTATCTAACAGAACGGTTGTCAATGTGTGCAATCAACTTCCAGAGTTAAACCCGTTTGTGGATTCAGCAGTCTTCAAACACCTTCTCTGCAGAGTCCCAAAACAGGCGTTTTCAGCCCATTACCGGCATATGGAAGAAACAGCAGTCAGCACAGGGAAATATCTGCTTCTAAATCCAAAACGCAGCTATCTAACAGAACGGTTGTCAATGTGTGCACTCAACTTCCAGAGTTAAACCCGTGTGCAGATACAGCAGTCCTGCAAACACTTTCTCTGCAGAGTCCCAAAACAGGCGTTTTCAGCCCATTACCGGCATATGGAAGAAACAGCAGTCAGCACAGGGAAATATCTGATTCTAAATCCAAAACGCAGCTATCTAACAGAACGGTTGTCAATGTGTGCACTCAACTTCCAGTGTTAAACCCGTGTGTGGATTCAGCAGTCTGCAAACATGTTCTCTGCAGAGTCCCAAAACAGGCATTTTCAGTCCATTACCGGCATATGGAAGAAACAGCAGTAAGCACAGGGAAATATCTGCTTCTAAATCCAAAACGCAGCTATCTAACAGAATGGTTGTCAATGTGTGCACTCAACTTCCAGAGTTAAACCCGTGTGTGGATTCAGCAGTCTGCAAACACTTTCTCTGCAGAGTCCCAAAACAGGCGTTTTCAGCCCATTACCGGCATATGGAAGAACCAGCAGTCAGCACAGGGAAATATCTGCTTCTAAATCCAAAACGCAGCTTTCTAACAGAACGGTTGTCAATGTGTGCACTCAACTTCCAGAGTTAAACACGTGTGTGGATTCAGCAGTCTGCAAACACTTTCTCTGCAGAGTCCCAAAACAGGTGTTTTCAGCCCTTTACCGGCATATGGAAGAAACAGCAGTCAGCACAGGGAAATATCTGCTTCTAACTCCAAAACGCAGCTATCTAACAGAACGGTTGTCAATGTGTGCACTCAACTTCCAGAGTTAAACCCGTGTGTGGATTCAGCAGTCCTGCAAACACGTTCTCTGCAGAGTCCCAAAACAGGCGTTTTCAGCCCATTACCGGCATATGGAAGAACAGCAGTCAGCACAGGGAAATATCTGCTTCTAAATCCAAAACGCAGCTTTCTAACAGAACGGTTGTCAATGTGTGCACTCAACTTCCAGAGTTAAACCCGTGTGTGGATTCAGCAGTCTGCAAACACTTTCTCTGCAGAGTCCCAAAACAGGTGTTTTCAGCCCATTACCGGCATATGGAAGAAACAGCAGTCAGCACAGGGAAATATCTGCTTCTAACTCCAAAACGCAGCTATCTAACAGAACGGTTGTCAATGTGTGCACTTAACTTCCAGAGTTAAAACCCGTGTGTGGATTCAGCAGTCTGCAAACACTTTCTCTGCAGAGTCCCAAAACAGGCGTTTTCAGCCCATTATCGGCATATGGAAAAACAGCAGTCAGCACAGGGAAATATCTGCTTCTAAATCCAAAACGCAGCTATCTAACAGAACGGTTGTCAATGTGTGCACTCAACTTCCAGAGTTAAAACCCGTGTGTGCATTCAGCAGTCTGCAAACACTTTCTCTGCATAGTCCCAAAACAGGCGTTTTCAGCCCATTACCAGCATATGGAAGAAACAGTAGTCAGCACAGGGAAATATCTGCTTCTAAATCCAAAACGCAGCTATCTAACAGAACGAGTGCCAATGTGTGCACTCAACTTCCAGAGTTAAACCCGTGTGTGGATTCAGCAGTTTGCAAACACTTTCTCTGCAGAGTCCCAAAACAGGCGTTTTCAGCCCATTACCGGCATATGGAAGAAACAGCAGTAAGCACTGGGAAATATCTGCTTTAAATCCAAAACGCAGCTATCTAACAGAACGGTTGTCAAAGTGTGCACTCAACTTCCAGAGTTTAAACCCGTGTGTGGATTCAGCAGTCTGCAAACACTTTCTCTGCAGAGTCCCAAAACAGGCGTTTTCAGCCCATTACCGGCATATGGAAGAACCAGCAGTCAGCACAGGGAAATATCTGCTTCTATATCCAAAACGCAGCTATCTAACAGAACGGTTATCAATGTGTGCACTCAACTTCCAGAGTTAAACCCGTGTGTGGATTCAGCAGTCTGCAAACACTTTCTCTGCAGAGTCCCAAAACAGGCGTTTTCAGCCCATTACCGGCATAGGGAAGAAACAGCAGTCATCACAGGGAAATATCTGCTTCTAAATCCAAAACGCAGCTATCTAACAGAACGGTTGTCAATGTGTGCACTCAACTACCAGAGTTAAACCCGTGTGTGGATTCAGCAGTCTGCAAACACTTTCTCTGCACAGTCCCAAAACAGGCCTTTTCAGCCCATTACCGGCATATGGAAGAAACAGCAGTCAGCACAGGGAAATATCTGCTTCTAAATCCAAAACGCAGCTATCTAACAGAACGGTTGTCAATGTGTGCACTCAACTTCCAGAGTTAAACCCGTGTGTGGATTCAGCAGTCTGCAAACACTTTCTCTGCAGAGTCCCGAAACAGGCGTTTTTAGCCCATTACCGGCATATGGAAGAAACAGCAGTCAGCACAGGGAAATATCTGCTTCTATATCCAAAACGCAGCTATCTAACAGAACGGTTGTCAATGTGTGCACTCAACTTCCAGAGTTAAACCCGTGTGTGGATTCAGCAGTCTGCAAAAACTTTCTCTGCAGAGTCCCAAAACAGGCGTTTTCAGACCATTACCGGCATATGGAAGAAACAGCAGTCAGCACAGGGAAATATCTGCTTCTAAATCCAAAACGCAGCTATCTAACAGAACGGTTGTCAGTGTGTGCACTCAACTTCCAGAGTTAAACCCGTGTGTGGATTCAGCAGTCTGCAAAAACTTTCTCTGCAGAGTCCCAAACCGGCGATTTCAGACCATTACCGGCATATGGAAGAAACAGCAGTCAGCACAGGGAAATATCTGCTTCTAAATCCAAAACGCAGCTATCTAACAGAACGGTTGTCAATGTGTGCACTCAACTTCCAAAGTTAAACCCGTGTGTGGATTCAGCAGTCTGCAAACACTTTCTCTGCAGAGTCCCCAAAACAGGCGTTTTCAGCCCATTACCGGCATATGGAAGAAACAGCAGTAAGCACAGGGAAATATCTGCTTCTAAATCCAAAACGCAGCTATCTAACAGAATGGTTGT